>NC_048596.1:247847464-247997761 GCF_003668045.3 Cricetulus griseus | reverse complement strand
TATATCAAAGAGAGAGGAGAGGGAGGCGAGGGCAGCCGGAGGGAGGGAGGGAGCAGAGGGAGGGAGGAGAGGCGGGAGGGGACCATGGAGAGGGTGAGGGAGGGAGGGAGGGAGGGAAGGGAGGGAGGAAGAGAGAATGTGCCATGGATAAGTGATACAAAGAAGACAAAAGACATGAATGAAATGCTTATCCAAGACATTAAAATAGACTTTGAATGACATTTCCTTTCTTGTTCTTGCTGTATTGCAGTGGACTATAATTCATCTAAGTATTGAATAAAATTGAAGGCAGGAGCCAGTGAGATGGCTAAGTGGATGATGCACTTAATCATAGAAACATGGCCACACAAATTTGATGCTTTGAACACATACAAAAGAGGATGGAGAGAACTGATTTCTCAGAATTGTTCTCTTATTTCCATGCATAAACTGTGGCATGTGCACACTCACAAATAATACACATGAATAATAAAAATGAGTGCATCTTAAAGAAAAGGGGATGACAACACACACATCTTAGTCTCATCCCTAATGTTAGAGTGGAAGCTTCTGAGATTTTCATTCAGAGTGATACTAGTTGTCAATTCTTCTATTTGCCTTTTATCATATTAAAGACACCATCCTTACTCATGTTCTTGATTCATTTGACTTTGCTATGTACTTATGCTTTTTCATTCTTTTTCCCATCCTTTGGTTTTATTGAGTTGCTTGTGTCTGTGTAATACACTATTTTATTCATTCTTTGTTCTGCATAATCTTTTCTCCTATTTGCTTTTCTTTGTAATAAAAAGTTTATTTATTATTTATTTATTTATGCTTGAAATCATCCCACAGTTCAAGGCTTTTCTATTTTAATTATTTTCCCTCAATGTGCTTAATTTTAGTTTCCATTTCTAATATTTCCTCTTGTACTGCATTATCTTCCAATATTTCCATTCCGTGCACCTTTACTGCAGAAGTTGAAGTTGTTAGTTCTAGAAGTTTAATTAGAATCTCTAATATATATGAGAATAGATAAAGATACAGATTCCACATTTCTCCTTAGGTTTTTGTTCATATGAAAAACAGTTTTAGAAACTGCTTTAATGTCACCAAATGATGAGGGCATCTCAACCCAGTTCTGTCTTGGTTTCAGTTAGAGATTTCTTTAGAAATTATGTTCTTACTCCCCTTTTCTTTACATGCCTATGACTCTTCAATTGGCTATTAGACATGGAGAAGGAGGGAGGGAGGGTAGGGAAGGAGGGGGGAGGGAGAAGGAGAGAGAGGGGAGAGAGAGAGAGAGAGAGAGAGAGAGAGAGAGAGGAGAGAGAGAGAGAGAGAGAGAGAGGGAGAGAGCGAGGGAGGGAGGGAGAGAGAGAAAGATTCTTATAGGTTAGGTGGTAGTATTTTTATGTCTATATATATTCTTGATCTGCACTCTAGGATGCAGTGAAATTTTTCTTGCTTTATATCACACAACAGTGCTGAACCAGAAGTCAGCCGTCCCCTCACTACTGATGCAGTATACACCTCAGTAATTTACCCTAAGCTTGGTCTGGCTGGTGGGAGCATTCACTTATCCCAGCTATTGGAAACATCAGTTACTCATCTTCCTTTCAAGTGGTTCACTGTCATTACTCACATGACTACACTTTTGTAGTCATGGGAGTCTACTATAGAAATCTAAAGTTCTGTCCTTTGGTAGTTGTACTTTTTATTAGTTTGCTCCATGAACAACTCTGGTTGCCCTGGATGCCAAGGCTCATAGAAGCATCTCTTCCATTCAGGGAGAAACATCTTCATTTTTACCTGCTGTAATCTAAACACTTTCCTGAGACAGTAGGCTAGAGGTTCATCTCCCTCTGCATGGCTCTCACTTCCTTGTGGGGCTTTGAAATTATTTCATCCATTTGTTTGGTGGTATGTGCTGTTGTCCCAGGTAGGAAGGGCTACCTGATTATTTTTGTCCATCTTAAATGGAACAGTAAGTCTCTTTGAAATGGAATTTTAGCTATGGACCTATGTAATTTTTTTTAAATAGTTACTTTAGTGTAACAATTTTAAGATGCTAAGATGATATTTACTACCTGCTGAATAATAACAAAGATATTTTAATTTTTCCTTTTTTACTGGAATGCTACATTATTCTCACATATATCCAATATTGTTTTGATTGTCCTGCCAGTTTAGTTATCACTACTATTTATTTATACAATGTTAGTTTATATTTACCCAACAGCTTAACATTTATTTTTACATCCAGTTTGAAAATGTTTTAGTCATTTTGAAACTTATGGACACAACATGTTACTTATGATAGAATACATGTCATGCATTCAATCGTCTTTCTTCTTCATAGAATGTAGAATGTAATTATGACCAAGTGTAACTTACAAATCAAGAGCAGTAAGATATTAACAGCAAAAAACAATAGCTAATAAAATATAATGAAAATAGCAATGTTCTGTAGTAAAAATTTGCACCTTGGGACCATTTAAAATGAAATAAAAAGGACTCAGTAAATGAATACTTCATGCAATACCATCACAACCAATCTGATGAGAGAGACTGCTCCAAAATTACTATTGAAACTGTAGCATACATTATGTAAATATACTGGAGCAATGAAGGATTTATGTCCCTGGAAGGACACCCAAGGATGGCAATGCTATCTCAGAACAACATTTAATTTAAAACTTATGATTTTTTAAAAAATATATGTTTGATATTTTTAAGACAGTTTACCAAGAACCTCAACACAGACAATGAAACTGCAGATAACAGTGAAGGGATTATTATCATTATCATTATTATTATTATTATTAATTTTACCATACAATGGATATAACGCAGGTTCTTACACATGTCCAGCAAGTGCTTTATCACTGAGTTACATCTTCAGTAGTAAATAGAGCTTGGGAAATGGCTCATTGTCTAAAGCCCTTGAGAGATACAGCCTTTATATACAAGGTGAAGAGATTGAGGAGGACATTACATGTATCTGCTCCCCCATGAAACACATGAAAAAAGCAAGGTAGACTTTTTAACTGGGGTTGCCAAAAAAAGAGTTGAAAGATGGTGAGAAATTAGAAGAACATAAGTAACAAATGGAACAAATTCAGACGAAATGGTAAAATATCTAATATTCCAGGACTGTAGTAGTTAGAATAATTAGCTTCAAAATAGAAGTGAGGGGGAAAGGACATGGAAATGTAATTTGGATAAAAGTGCCTGGTCAAAAAGGCTTAAGGTTGTTTTACCTAATGGAAACTATTTTCTCATTTAATGTAGTTCTTAAATACTTCATAAGAGCTATTAGAAGCAGCTGGAATGTTGGCAAAAGGATAAGGAACTAAATCCTGGATAATTTAACTGGAATAGCTATAGTCAAATTTGTAGCTATAAATAGTTAATCAAATTATTTAAGAAAAAGGAAAATTTGGGAGGGGGATGAGTTCAGATGATTCAAAAAGAAAACATGACTTACACTCTTGTATATTTTCATTTAGCTCACATTTTGGAGGTAGAGAATCTTGGTCTTTTGTCACATCATAATAACCAGGTCTACAGTTTGATCTGAGGTATTTTTATAGCTGTCATTTGTATATTAGACAAAAATTCCTAGTATTCCTAACCTAGAGTGGAAGCATCCTCTTCCCTTCAAGTACAGTTAAGATAGAATGTGACTGGTCTTTCTACCTTGGAATCCTGGAGACGCAATGTTGAGTTTCATTCTATCAGGAAATTTCAATACATGGTACTACACTTGCTGTCAAAGTGTGCAATTATGTCAGGTAAGATGAATTCCTGTATGGACAAAACACAGAAGACACTTTCAGAAGTAGAATTTTCCATAGACATATATAATATTTCATATTAAGATTTACATTTAAACCATTTTTGACAATTAAAAATTGAATTTATCTGATAGCCAACACAAGTGGACATCCTTGACTCATTTCCCATAAGGCAGAGATTTTGTGGAGACTTTTATATGCTTGGATTTTCAAAATTGATTGATTGGTATAGAAAAGAAGTCCATAGCATTGAATATCCATTACTGACATTGAGAGTCAGAGGCTCAATACAAGTATAATAATAGATGAACTATAAACAAAGTAAGAATCAAACTTCAAGTGGAAAATATTCTTTCCAAAAGAAACACTTAGTACAGGGAAACCTGCATCTTAGTCACTGTTCTACTGATGTGAAGAGACACCATGGCAAAGGCAACTATTATAAAGGGGAGAATTTAATTGGGGGCTTGCTTAGAGTTTCAGGGACTTAGTCCCTTCTCCTCATGGCAGGGAGTGTGGTGGCAGGGAGCATGGCAGCAGGCAGAGGTGATGCTAGAGAAATTGCTAAGAACTATATTCCTATATTCTTATGTATAGGCAGAGACAGAGCAAGAGTGAGTGAGAGAGAGAGAGAGAGAGAGAGAGAGAGAGAGAGAGAGAGAGAGAGAGCCTGACTTTTAAATTCTAAAGCCCACTTCAATGACACACTTCCTCCAACAAGGTGATACTTTCCAATCCTTTCAAATAGTGCAATATCCTGATGATTAAGCATTAAAATATATGAGGCTATGGTGGTCATACTTATTCAAACAACCATATTCTACTCCTTGGCTCCCATATGCTTATATCACATATCATAATGAAAAGTTTATCCAGTCCATCTTCAAAAGTTTGAATAGCCTTTCAGTCTCAATGCTGCTTAAAATCCCAAAGTCCCAGTCACTTCTGAGACTCAGCACAATCTCTTAACTATTACCCTCTTTAAAATAAAAATGAAAATGAAGATCATATACTTCCAACATACAATAGCACACAATGTGCATTATGATCCAAAAAGGGAAAGAAAAAGCATAGTGAGGAAATGTTGGACCAAGACAAGACCAAAACCCAGCAGAGAAAATCCAAATTCTGCATCTCTGTCTGATGTAAAAGGACTCCAGATATCCAACTCCTTTCAGCTTTGTTGACTGTTACACACTTCTCCATTGGGTTGTTTCCATACCTGGTCTGCAGCTTTAATTGGAAAGTGTTCCATGACTGTTGTGTCTTGCATCTTGGGGTCTTCAACACAGTCCAGGATTTATTTTCATAGCCTCACCCAATGGCCTCTCTAGGCCTCCAAGCAGGGACACCCCTGACATATGCCTGACAGAAGCTTTCTTTGACTATGGAGAGAGATACCAGAACCCCTGTTTTGTATCTTTGATTCTTAAAGCCTGAACCATGTAGTCAAAGATGCCACATTCTGCTGCTTGATGAGGCTGCAACTTGGCCCCTCTATTCAATTGCATTTGCATGAGCTTTCTGTTCTTGATGGTTTCCTTTACTGCTTAAGCTTTTCTTAATTCAATTTCAAAGGTTGAAAGCTTAGCTGGGTGGAGTCGTGCCTTGAGGTCACCACTGCTTTTAGTCCACTTAGCATAAGGATTTTCTTTAATTTTTTTTTTTTTTTATCTTCTTGAACACTGAATTTAGCTCCATTACACATCCTGGTACTCCTTTTCCCCTCAAGCTGTACATGTGGTACTTTTCTTTGTGCATCTTATCTTCTGTTATAGATATGCATAAGAGTGATTACTATAAACCACAGGACAGAGTCAATACTAGGCTGTCTTGAAATCTCATCTAAAGACATTAATCCAACTCTGTTCAAGTTAGCCTCAGGCGAATTGTTAGGATACAGGCAAAAAGATGCAGCTATGTTGTTTGCCAGAATATTCCAAGAATGCTTTCTAGGATACTAATTAATATTCTTGCCCATGAAACTTCTTGAGCTGGACCATTACAATTCAAATCAGCCTCAGCACTGTCTTCCATGATCCTAGTAGGATGGCCCCACTCAAAACTTCCAAGCATTTTTCTAGTTCAAAGTCCTAAAATCTTCCGTAGTCCTCCAACAAACACATATTGAAGCCTGTTACTATACCCCAGTCCCTGGTACCAACTTCTGTCTTGGTAACTGTTTTATTGCTATGAAGAAACACCATGACCAAGACACAGCTTATAAAAAGCATTTAATTGGGGACTTAATTAGAGTTTCAGGGACTTAGTCCAATATGATCATAGTAAGAAACATCGTGGCAGGCCAACATGGTGTTGGAGAAGTAATTGAGAGCTACATGCTGATCCATTGATTAAGAGAGAGAGACTGGGCTTAGTATGGACTTTTAAAACCCCAAAGCCCACCCTAATGGCACACTTTATCCAACAAGGCCACACTTCCTAATCCTGAAATAATGTCACACCCTGGTGATTTGGCATACAAATATATGAGCCTATTTGGACCATTCTTATTCAAACTGCCACACCATGAGTGTTAAACCTTGAACCTGAGAAGGGTTTGGCTCTTAAATGTTGGTCTCCAATGTGAGTGTGTCTGCTGCTCTCTGAGTGCTTGCCTGTGACACATACACACACACACACACACACACACACACACACACTCACTCACTCACTCACACACAAGTAAATTCCAGTACAGCATATATTGCTGTCTAAAGACAAGATTTTCTCCCATCAGTCCTCCATAAGTTGTCATTGCCTAATTTCCTCTTTCCATCTCCAGGGCCAGGGACCATGCTGCCTTCTGTAGATGCAGGATGGCACTTTCTTTTTTGAAGTGTCCAACACAAGATGTACTTTCTTAGAATAAATCAAACCTTGCTGCTCATTGTCAACAATAACTAAATGGATGATTCTTGTCAGTATATGTAAAGATATGCAACATGTCTTGAGTAACAAAAGTGCCACAATAAGAATCCTTGCTGGGAACAGTACTGCAATAGGGAGCGGTAGATGTAGTGAGGGTGACATCAGGATAGGGATTACCCAGTGGGAAAGGCAGTACATGTTTTGTGTATATTCTTGTCCCTGAGTTTCATGCAAAGCCTTTCACATTGTAACAATATTGATCCTGATCTATGCAACAAGCACTCTGCTGCTTTTACAGGCTTTATCTGCTCTTATTCTCCCACAAACAAGCACAGCAAGTGAATAAGTGAGAGTAGTTCAGTAACTTTGGCTAAGGATATTTGTGCCTATCTGTACCCAAAACACTAGTCAAATTTTGCAATTTCCCACTGACAATGTTGCTGTTAATAGTACTCTACTTACACTTAGATCAGTATTTCTCTAAATTTGCCATGTTGTGTGGGGCATTGTTTGCTGACTTGTATCTATATTTGTTATTTCCTACATATACCCCTCTTCGTAGACACACAGCCTCATTGTTATTCCTTGAACGCAGAAAACATGAAACACATAACGTCTTTGCTAAACTAACATTCCTATGTTCTACTGTTCAGAAATGTTTTTCACAGACACTTGAATAGTCTACACATCTGCCTTCCAATGTCTTGTATATGAGAGTAAGCACCATTCTAAATCATTCTCCATTCTTTCATCCTGTGTTATTTTGCTTCAAGGCTTTTAAAAATGCATGCTTTATTATTTTATCCTATGACATACTATCATGTTTATATTATGTCTCCTATTGGAATATAAATAAACTTTGTGGATAGGAGCTTTTTACATCAGTGCTCAGAAAATCTGTCCTAAGTAGGCAGCCCAAAATTTCAAATAAATGAATAAATTAATGCTTTTTTAAATTTTCACAGCTTTATACACCATCTTGAGGAAATTTTAATGTTGCACAGTACTTTTGCTAAGGTTTGCTAGATGCTCATTAGATTTGTACTTGAGTCAAATGCATAACAAATTTTATTATATTGTATTTCACATACTGAAGAAAGGGATTTGACTGAGAACTATGTAGAAGAGCTAGAATCGGTCTGTCTCCATTTCCTTAGACGATCCTTGCTGTATCCAGCATTTGCCCCAGCTTTGCAAGGTTAGGGAGATTTGTCCTGCTCTAAGGCCCATCAGTTTGGATTTTCCTGAGATCCCTCAGTAGCCATTGTATTCTCACAGGAAATATACATCTACAATAACATATAAAGCTGGCCCTTAAACTTGCAATAATCCTCCAGCTTCAGTTTCCTAGGTGTTGAGATTACAGCTGTGAGCCAGTCTTCTGATCTCTGGGAGTTTTTACAAACCTAGTTTATTAATTATTTAATCATTTTTCTGTTTTAAGTAGTTATAATACTTTTTGTATCTGAAAGAAAATTCTTATACAACATGTGAACAACAAAAAAGATTTTCATTAATGTATTCCACATGTTGTCTGGAATTGAGAAAATCCAAGTATTATTCAGTAATGGAATCTACAAGAAAACAAGGGATAGTGATGCATGGTAATATGGATTAGTTGGAAATAAGAACTGTACCTCTGTGAATACTTATGTAGATCATAAATACATAGGATGTAGTGAAAATAGGAGTTGGAATGTGAGTATCACTTTGCATTTGTGCAATTGAAAACAAAACCACAGAAAATATTGTCACATATTGTATAAGTGATCTGTAGTATATACAGTGTAACATGCACATATTTTCAAGAACAGATGGAAATGAGGATCAATTGTGGATTTAGAAGACAGAATAATGCTTCCAATTGTAGAGCTTGCTGTTGATGGGCAGTAAAATCCCACCATTACTATACCTGAAAACTGCTTCTCACTTCTGCATTCTCATTTCTCAACCTTAGCCCGGCACTTTCTTCCTCTTCTTTTCCTCTTTTATCTTTCTCCTCTCTCTCTCTTCATTTTCTTTTTATTTTCTTATTCCCCCACCACATACACACACACACACACACAGACACAGACACACACACACACACACACACACACACACACACACACACACACACACACACACACAAAGGTGGGTATCAATTTAATATTCTGAGCTTTGAGTTACAATTCTGCAAAGGAGATATATATTTAGAGCAAAACACTTTTTTTTAACCACAAGAGCAGTAAGAACATTTAAATGCTAAGCCATCTCTCTATGCTAAGACCTCAGAAAAGTGCTACTGTGCCAATAGTGTAGTTATATGAACAAGAGATCTCCACAGCTTTTGCTTCGGTGTCAATGTGCCTGGCACAGGGACATGAAATTACTCTTCAGTATGGTTTCTGATCTTAACTTCTACTCCAGCTATCTGGGGCAAGGTTTCTTGAGTTATTTCAGATGGACTTAATGAGAACTCTCTGTCTCATAACTCATTTTAGATCTCACAAACCCATGTACAGAGTGTGAAGACTCATCTATGATCACTCACAAAGCACAGGGCTTTCTCTTGCATTTCACAGAAGCTTTACCTTAGACCAAAAAAATATACTTAACTTTAGATAATTATTAAAACATGCAAGTTACTGTAGAGAAAAAAATGTCTGTAAAAACAGCATTCAGTAAGACAAGTTGGTAATAATAACAATGCTAGGAAACAGTGTGTATGTGTGTGTATATATATTGAGAGAGACAGACATAGAGATAGAGAAAACCTACATATATGTGTAGGGTATATTTTTCTTATTTTGACCCAGAGAATATGCATTTATAAATGGCTTTATTGCTTAATCTTCAATTATATCTGGTTGTTGTGTGTGTGTGTGTGGTATTAAAGTAAACTGACGGAATGAAGTACCAGGTGTATTCAATTAGCAGACCTTTAAAGAGGGGGAACATGTTTTACTACTAAGTTGCAATTTCAAAACTATATTTATCAGGTATAAAGCAATGTCATGGTTGCAGTAAATGAAAGCCAAGATGACTGAAAGCAGATGTGTCTCGTGGGTTAACGTTCCTGCTGCCTGATTTCCATCACCTCTTATGAAACTACTCAGCTATTCCTTCACATGCAGACCTTGCCAGAACCTTGACAGGTTCCTGTAGTTACTCTTCTCTATGCAACAGACAATTTGCTTTATTTGAAAACTTCAGTTTGGAATTTTATTAGTCCCAGTCAAGTTGAACATCAGAACTAAGAGGGCACCAGGCCAATTATCTCTACCATTATTTCTGGATTTACTGAAGTACGCTACAAATCAGAGAAACTTAATCGGAGAGCTTGAGAGAACTGTGAAGTCTACTTGTGAATGTGCTGCCTCTTCATTATTTACTTGCTGGTTCTTGGCATCCAAGATGAACCCGTAGGAAGTGTCCCGAATTTCATGCATCAGACTTGTGAGGGATCGTTATGCAATGCAGCTATTTTTAGACTTTCTAAAGTTATAAGAAATTAATGAAGCTTAAATTTGAAAACCCAGCATGAAGTAGAAAGGAGGTACATTAGTTTGCATGCTGCACTTCTTCTGTATATAAAGAGCCAACCCTAATCCAATTAATCCTTGTTGGTATTTTTGAAAAATATTTACCCAACTGCAGTAGTATACAAGTTATAGTCTTAACATTTCTTGAGACATTTTACCTATTATATAAACTTCAAAATTGAATTATTTCTAGAAAAATATTTATATGAAACTGCTAGAACATCATGGAACTTTTTTCTCTCAATAGTCCAACTAAGTCATAGACTTAATGTTTATTGTAGACTAAATATTTTTTTATTCTTCCATTCATATGTTAAATAGAAGTCCCAATGAAATAGATGGCATTAGGAGGTGGGGTCTCTGGGAGGTAAATGGGATTAAAAGAAACTCCTAGGAGCTCCTGTCTCCTGTGACAGATATAAATATATAGCAAAAGTACAGATGCCAAAGAATCTGTAGGGAGTAGGGCCTCACTAAAGACCAATCCTCAGGCCCCTCAGTCTCAGAGTTAGCAGACTCTGCATGTGAGATATGTCAGTTTCTACTTGGGTGTTTTGTTTAGAGGCTCCAGATGACTAAGATGTTGTGTGTGTGTTTGTGTGTGTGTGTATGTGTATGTATGCGTGCACACACATGCCAGCACACACACGTGTCTAGAACCTAATAATAGAGGTACTCAGACTACATTTTAATGCATATATAATACCAAGCATCTGAAATGAGTTAACAAAAATTCATTTATTTTCTTTTCATTAATGTCTTGCTTCTTTCTTAAGAAAAATCTCAAACACTGTCACATCCAAAAAGTCTCTCTGTTGTTTCTGTGTAGATGTATGCATGTTTTGTTATTTCCTAATTGTTTCATGCATCCACTATATCTCCTAATTAACTAGCAAACTGCTAACTGGAGACTAGGCACAATATTTTATAAGTCCCTGACACCTAATTAAGATATTATAAATTCATGCCTTTCAATATGACATTCCCTTAGTGATCTAACATGCAATGTAGCAAATATCATATAAAATACAAAACACCACAATTAAAACCTACAAAAACTGTAGGTATTGATAAACCAGAAATTCAATGACACACTCAGTGTTGGAAGAAGCTTAGCATTAGCTCAGATGAAACAGAGATCAAATACAAGTAAAAGCAACAACATCCTTCGTTCTGTGATGTGAAAAGAAGATTCCTCCCAGGCGGGGTGGGGTGGGGGTGGGGGATGGGTGGGGGAGAATTAGTTCTGCAACCAGCCAGATAGGATAGAATAGAACCTCCTGACACCACAAAGGAGGTTGACCATCTTCAGTTAATTGTAGGTGATACAAGCTGTCTCTTATAAAAAATGAAAGAAACTGGTGAGTTTGCACCCAGGGGACCGTGCACCAAGTTACTCCTTGGCATCAGGAAATGAAATCATAACAGACTAAATTTAAAGAGGAAAAACAGCATTGAGGTTTTGAAATAAGTATGCTCAAAAAGCCTGAAAGGATACAGAAATAAATATCCCCTCCAAAAAAGAAACAAAAATTACAATCCAAAGCAAATAATAAAGAAATATTGAAGGCTGACTGGTGAGGGGTGTACACACACACACACACACACACACACACACACACACACACACACACACACGGAAAACAACCGCCATGCCTAACACTACAGTGAAACAAATATTCATATGTTTCTATCAGATGCAAATATACAAAGCAGCTATGTAACACGCAAATTATAAGGAAGTACTTAACAAAAACTGCTTTATTCATTTATATTATGTATTTGGTAGTGATTTACAGATCAATCTTAAAACTACACACAGACCAAAAATAATGTTTAAAAATGCAAAGGATTGGGTCAGGGGTTTGCAACCAATCAGTTCATGAAGCCTTGTCTCAAAAAAAAAAATTTAGGAAGATATAATAAACCTCTTGTCTTTGTATACACATATATGTACAGACACACACTCAAATGTCTGTATATACATAAGAACAGATTAGATAAACACACAAATACAAATGATTAATATCTCACATACCACCATTTTGTCTTTCCCACAGTGCTTAGCTCTCCACTGGGCACACTATAACCATCCGGATGTTATTGAATAAGAGAAAATTTGGTCCTAAAAGATACATTATATTCTAGATTTCAATTTTGACTGTTTTCTGTGCAGGCAGCTCAAAACTCCATTTCAACTCACAGAAGTCCTGAGGGGTAAATAGAAGAAAACAAATTGGAGAAAACTCAAGAAAACCAGGAAACCTTTTCTTTTACAATATTAAAAAAAACTATATGTTGTTATTATTTTTCGAGTTGCATGCAGCAAGCTGCTAAAAGTAATATAAATAAAATAACTCTGACAATTATAATTCACTTAGGCATCATTGTTATTCATTATTAATACAAATTTCTTTAGTTTAATATTTGTACTTTTGTTTTAAATGAAAACTTATCAATTTTACTTCCACTATAGGCAAAACACTTACTGTTGTGAAAGGAGACAACTGGTCAATACTCAGGATATGCCTTTATGAAAAATTAAACTGGAATTTTCCCATAGGAAAAGAGCTTAAAGTTATACTTAGCTGAGTAAACAGAAAGGCTATTTTTAAATGAATTAAACTTCACATAAAATTTGCTTTGAAGAGACATCACATCTATATTGGTATTATTTAATATATTATTTGGTGTGTCCTTTATATATTATATTCTAATCACAGATCATTGATTTAACAGTTGTTCTAACAGCAGATTTTGTTTTTAAATGCAGAGATTGAAACTCAAATGCCTCCAGACATTTTTTATGTGATGATACATGTAAAATAAAATTGTAATTGCAAAACTGTTGAACATTAAAGTTGTTTCAATGAGTGCATAGTTTTCTCACTTTATTTCTGTGATCACTCAAGTAATTCAGGTCTCAGAACAGATTGAATATTTTATTAACATAAATTTTTCTTTTACCCAAACCATCAGGGTAGTTACAGATTGTATTTTATAAATTAGTACCTGAGGGCTTTAAATAATGTACAAATATTGTTACTAATTATATTAGATACATGTTGGATTACTAAATATATCAAGTAGGCAATTCAAAAGCAAGGAATTGAGGAAAGTCGGTGAGAAAGTTTTAAGAGCTAACTGAAGCACTTGGCATGGTGGCCCATACCTATCTATAATTCTGGCACTTGGGAGGTGGTTGAGGAGCACCAGGACTTCAAGACCAGTCTCAGCTACATAGTGATATGAGGCCAGCCTTGATTATCTGAAATTCTGCCTCAAAAAATAAGTTAAAAATTAAACCAGGAAAAATTAAATAAAAAGAATTAATTGACAAAGTGACATGCAAAATATTTATATAGAATGTGGTATAGAATACATATTTAATAAATGGCAGTTGAAAACTAGTAGCACTATTTCATATTCTTTTACTTATTGCTATTTTATATATTTCTATTACTATTATTTTTATTATTTATTATTATATTTTTATTTTGAGAAGCAAATACTCTAAGACTATATATTCAATACTATGCCAACTTACTTCAGCTTGGAAAATAATAAAAGTACTAAATTATTTCCAAGGACTTTTTTCATTAAAATCACCATTCCAAAAATAGTAAAATATTTGTTCAGAAATCCATTTTTGTTACACGGGTAATGAGAGTTTTTATCAAAATATTCATAACTGTGTTTTAATCTATTGAAGAGATCCTAGCAAGTAACATTGGCTGTTGAGCATACAACTGAGCACAGATTTGGTTGGGGAAAGTCATGCTGAATTTATGCTTATCTGAATTTCTCTCACTTAGCCTCTACGACATGGATGAAGTAAACCTTCCTGAGTATTTCTCAAGTGTTACACATTTCTTAGTGTAGATGAAAACAACTCTGACTTGAAGGGTAAACAGTTGTTTTGCAATATTTATACTGGGAAACCACTTGTAACCCTTTGGAGAGGATTGAGAGATTATCACCAACTCAGAACAGATCTCTTGCAACAAGAATTAGCAGGTAACTTAAAGTACTCCCCAATGATAAAATAAGAAACCATCAGAATTACTGTCTGCCCTCAGAATTACTTTTTCTTTAATCCAAATTCAAATAGCCTTTCTGATTGTTTTATTTTTTTTAGAGACCGAATCTCATGTAAGCCACTGTTACCTTCTAGCATCCTGCCTCCATAGCTAAGGATGATCTTGAATTTCTGACCCTTCTGCCTCTACCTGCAGTTGCTGAAGTGTAGCTATGTACCATCACATGACTACTCCAAAGTTAAGCATCTTCATCATCATACATATTGGTCATGATTTCCTTAAATAAAATTATTTATTTATTGGGTTTGAAAATTTTGTAATTATTTTTAAAGCTGGGGAAAACAATGAGGCAAGGACATTTGAGGCTCTATAGTGAAAGAAAATTCACATTATTTCCCGAAAACGTTGGTCTCTAAGCATTTCCCTGATACCTATAGATTAGCCCTGCTTTCAACTGTCATCAGAGAAACTTCTTTTTGCTGGGAGCAGCAATCATTGAAGAGACTCATAACTGGCCAAAGTGCTCTGAATAAGTAACTATGGAGTGCTAAGGGCTAAATGACACATATGTATAACCACAACCTAAGATTTAGGGAACACTATGAAAGAGGGAATAGTAAAACATTAAAAATTCCAGAAGATGGGGAAAAGTGCTGAGAAATGATAGCTTCTATACTCTTTTACTCCTGGATTCCCGGCAGCTACGGTTACCTGCCCAGGTTCTACACAAAATCAAGTCACTCTCCAATCTAGAATGAATAGAAGAGGGGTTCATGAGGCTCAATCCCTGGCTGAGAGTCTCTTGACACTAGATAGCTTTTGAAGGTGGGTAGTTACTTTACTTTTCGAATTTAGCCTCTGTAGAATGTCTATATTACAGTGGATGACCCCACATCCAAGTGCATGCAGGCAGAATTCATTAGAAATCAATGGGTTATAAGAAGGGAAAAATGAAGACATTGAAGATAAAGGGGTGTGTGTAGAATGAGTACATGGAGAATGGGAAAGTGGAGTTGTAAGTGGTTATGAGCAATATAAACCAAACCACATATACAAACAGTATGAACATCAAATTATGTTATTATTCTGCAAATATACTTTAGTTTGTACATGAAATCCCCAATTAGTCACTAGCATAATAAATTTTACTTAAACTTTCCTATTTAGTTAATAAATAACCCATATGTTTTCCTACAACAGAGATTCAATAAATAATATTAAAGATTTAAGAAGTAATGTAACAATCTTTCCTCCCTCTCTTCAACAAGATTCCTGGAGCTCAGACCAGTGCTTGGCTGTGGATCTCTGCATCTGCTTCTGTCAGTTAATAAACACAGGGGGTCAAGGTCATCACAAGGAAAACCAGAAAGGCAACTAACCTGGGCTCGTAGGCGCTCACAGACACTGGACCAACAGCTAAGGACCTCCAGAAACATGTGGCAATTGTATTACTTGGCCTACTTGTAGGATCTACTAGCAGTGGGACTTTGGCAGGCTTTGGGGAACCTATTTCTCATAATAGGTTGCCTTACCAAGCCTTAATACAAGGGGATGAGCTTAGTCCTATCTCAACCTGATGCCATGCTTTGTTAACCTCCTTTGGTGAAAGGAAAGAGAAGACTAGTAGATGAGCAGAGCATAAGGGAAGTAGAGGGAGGGAATGGGAGGAGAGGAGGGAGGGGAAACTGCAGTCAGGATGTAAATAAATTAATAAATTTAATTAATTAAAAGTATTGCAACATTTTCCTTTTATTTCTCCTCCTAAAACTAGTATAAAATATACTTTTTCACCAGTAACTATTTTTATTCATTTTTGAAGAGATGTTTTCCATCTGCTGCTGTTAAATCAGAGGTTTCATCAAGAGTTCATTGTCTTGAATTTTTCTTCCTACACATATCATAACATTTACAACTGCTGACTGCTCAAAGTAGAACTAAGGGCCAAATCCACTTAAGAATTCTGTGTCCTTTACCCTTCCTGTCCACACTCCCTGCTAATGTAGATGCAGATTTGATCCACTGGACAAAATGATGCTGCTGCCTCTGCTGATTGTTATTTTTTATTGTTTTGTTGGTTTTTTTTATTTTGTCAATTTGAAATATGCTAGATTTATCTGGGAAGAGGTACCTTAATTGAAAAAATGCATCCATCAGATTGCCTTCAGATAAGTCTTTGGGAAATTTTCATGATTGATAACTGATTCGTGAAGTTCTAACTCATTGTAGATGGCGCCATCCCTGGGCTCACATCTTGCATAAGAAAGTAAACTGAGAAAATTATGAGTTACAAGCTATTGAGCAGACAGAGCTCCTTCATTGCTTCTGCTTCAGTTCCTGTCTCCATTTTCCAACCTTGATTTCGTTCCTTTACTTTCCTCAGTGATGAAGTAAGACCCGAGAACTAGAAGATGAAATAAAACATTTCGTTTCCAAGTTCATTTTGGTCATGGTGTTTTATCACAGCAACGAAAACCCAAAGACAATGCTCCCTTGAGAGAATTCAGTTCAGATTTCTCTTCAGCTGCTGATGGCCCCATATATGCTCAATTGATTCTTTGAAATTTAGAAACCAACAAAGGTTTGAATGTTAGGCCAATGGTCAATGATAAAATAAGGGGGTTGAGAAAATATAGTCGTAGAGAATTTGCTGTGATGTTTTAGAAATGAACAGTAGGAAATTTTCTTCCCATGGTCAGGAGATGCTCATTTCCTGTGTAATCACATCTGCTAGAATATTAAAAAAGAAAAGCCTTGATTTCAAATACCAAACACATCTACTGTATAAACCCAGAGGCAGTTAATATCTTTAATGAGGACAAAAGCACACAGGAAAACAATTATGTTTCTTTTAAATCATAGTTTACAGCAAACTAATTGAATTTAAAAGTAATTAAACAAGGAAATATCAATTAGCTATCATTGTCTCTCTTGTGTAATTATAATGTGTTATTGCTGATGCTTCATAATTGTTGTTGAGCAGCTTTTTAAATCCTATCATTAATTTTCCAGAAAAGAAACTGAAAAGTGTTAAATATTTTTCTCAGGTGCTGCTATATAAGTAGATGGCTAGAATTCCTCTTTGTTACAAGGAGGACAACTAATTTCAAAGACATCCTGATCTACTAAAAGCATTTGAACATGTATAGAACTACTTCTTGAAAAGTAATGATCACAGTTATTTGAAAATAGTTTATAACAACCAAGTCTAAACCAATTGAGCTACCACAAGAATAAAGAGATTTGCAAGAACTCAAAAACATGTTGTTTTTTAAGGCAAATGAATCTGTATCAACCCCAATTGCCAGGTAACAGTGTATACAAATAAAAGAGAATTGGGGAACTGAAATAAATTTTTTTTTATCACAAAGGCATTTTTCTTTTTTTCCCCCTTTCCTAAAAGAGTTGTAAGGAGTTGGAAAACATATGTGAAGAATTCTTCAAAGTTCCAAATGAGACGAAACTTCATGACTTTCATACTGAGGTTTACAGACATGTCATGCTTTTATAACATGGCACTTGGCTGTTGGTGAACTTCTTCATTCTTCAATGCTCTCCTTCAATCTCATTGATGTATTCTTCCCTTTGCTTAGTATGATAGTTACAGCTTATTCCCACCCATGGTAAAATTCTGCTTCACACTGACTGGCAGTATATTTTACTTTCTGAATTTTAATATCTATAGTCTCATTAGCATTCCTGAAATCCAGAAAAAAAATACTGTGTGCTATTTTAAATATCTTTGAAAATATATAACAGAGGTTCAGAAAGATACTATCACCAAACAAAGTCATGCAAGCCTATAATCCCAGTCACTTAGGAGGATAAAGGAGGGATATATCAATTTCAAGATCAGTCTGTACTACACAGTAACCACAAAGCCAGCCTAGAAAACACAGTGAGACCCTATCTCAGAAGTAAGTGATAGCAGCAGATGTAGCTCAGTGGAAGCTTACTAGTTTACAATACAGAGGCACTTAGACTCAACTGCAGTAAGTATATTATTAATTTTTAAAATATAATTTAAAACTTGACTATGTATCAGATATGTGCTTGTGTCTAACTAGCAGCACACACACACACACACACACACACACACACACACACACACACACACACACACACACACACCTATTCTCAGCCGTAGAGTGCTGGGAAACAAGGGAATATGTCAGCATTTTCTGCAGTATCTTCTACTGCTTCTATAAATCTGCCCTAATACCACATGCCTATCAATTTCTCCTAGAGTTCATTTGGTGACTATATATACAGAGGGCACATTACTTATCATTTAAAGACCAATTTGGATCATAATGCCCTGAAGCTTTATCTCCTAAACTAGAAAACTGAAGATACAATACCTGTTAGAGGAATGTGGGCCTAATAGAGCCTGCATCCCCATATGCAAATCTAAATATTCTATTGTCTTCTTGCCTCTGCTTCTGATTGTATTTTTCATGCAAGTTTTGGGAAGATTCCTCCCTCAGATCTTCACTTTGTGGTGAATCATCACCCAGTTATTGTTATTTGGCTTGTTTGGTAGGATCCACTCACTGGTGAGTTCATAAAAAACTAAATTTTAGGTGTATCCTTGCCATCACACTAAGCTGGTGGATAATTTTCTCTTCTAAACAAAACATCTTTGAAAAATGTTTTTCTACCAGAGGTAACTTTGTGCATGTGACCTACCCACATAGTGATTCACCATATTTAGGATAAAAGGAAAAGGGAAGATCAGGGTTACCTAAGTGACATATGCATTCAGCAATTTCAGATTCCTCCCAACTGTTTGGGTTGCTCTCTCTATTTTTTTTTGAATTCCATTATAAGTTTCTATTTTCCTACAACTTTCCTTGTGAACTCAAGAAGGAGAAGTATGTTAATTCCTTTTCTGTAGAGCACTTGTTCACTATCAATGTTGTCTATTGGGTAAAGCTGTAGATATCGCAGGGCAGACAAGACATCTTAAGAAAATGGTTTAAAATGAAAGCTAAAAGAACTCCACTAGGATTATCAAATTACTTTTGTTTTACCTTTGGATACCATTCCATTTTTTCCCAGATAAGGCCTCCTTTATCCAAAGTAAAATGAGCAAACCAAAACTAAAGTGATGTTGTACTGAAACTGGCTAATGTCTCTAATTTTCCACTTATAACACCTCAAAAGAACATCTGTACCATTAAATACTTGAGCAGCACAGAAATGTTTTTTTCAAAACACAGCAGAGTATTGTGATAAATTTGGATAGGTATCTGAATGTACATTCTGATAGCAAGCAGAAGTCAAAAGGGATGTAGAAAATAAGATGTGTTCCATCACAAAGAACCTCTCTGTCATCCCTAAAGTCATGTCTTGGTTGAAGTTACTCTGTATTTGTAGCTATGACCTCCATCAAGTCTATGTTCCAATATATTTGACAGGAATAGACTTCAAAATGATTGTAAATCATAAATTAATCAATTGACTTGTGCACTTTTTATAAACTAGGTAGTATTATGAGATGGTAAGGACAAATTCTTCTAGCATTGGCAGTCCAATCCAAGGCCTGTGGGTTAGGCTGGTAAACCTAAAGATTACAGTAACAACCCTGAAAACTAAGGGTCTTTGCTACCATACTTTTGAAGCCAGACACTTACGGTACTAAGCACATTGGAGGTTTATTGCTTTAACTTGTAACCACTTCTGGCCCTGGCACTTAGCAGCAACTGTAATCCTTGGCTTAAAGCAGAAGCAACAGCAGACAGACTCGGGTAGCAGCAGGCAGTACCTGGTAATATCACAGCTCTCAAACAGACCTTGGGTTCTGGGAATCCTAGCCATTGTAGCAAGCACTATAGCTACCAAACCTAAGTATCAGGTTCCACCAGTCTGTAGCTAGTGCCACAGCTCCGGACCTAGGGTGCTTGGAACCTTGGGTTCTGAAGGCTTGCAAGCTTATTGGAACTCTTGCAGCAACCAGTGTCCACAGTTTCTTATCATCGGCTCCTCAGAACCTTCTACAGCCTGCTGTCTTCCTTACTTCTGCTTCCAGTTATTTCTGCTGCCACTGCTCTCTGAAAGGACACCATTGCTCTGTCTTCACTGCTGCTGCTGCATAAGTGGCTGCTCCCATCAGCAAAGCTAGGACTTGACTACTGCTACAATTATTCTGTCTTTGTGCTGCCTGTTCATCCCACTATACCAACACTAAAATCTGTTCCTAGCCATGTGTCTTTTAGACACCCTACCCAGACTGCTGACTGCCGAGTCTCCCTTCGACAGACTTCCACACGGTCTTTAGACTCAACCTAGTTCTAATGATGGATTCACAGTAAATCAGAAAATGAAACCACTAGACTTCTTAGGGAGGCCTCTTGGGTTTCCTGTAGTGAGCAGACACTGGCCACAAAGTCACTAAAAGATCATTCCAGATTGTTACAAGTTTCACAAAAACATGTTTCCATTTGAATCACTGTGTTTTCTTCCCTCATAGCTTCAATCACAGCCTTGCTGGGCTACCCTGGAATACAACAGGGTCATCTTTATGGCACAGGCGTCTTCAAGATGGAGACACACTGAGTCCTTGTCACCACAACCGCCATGCTATTTGCGGTAACATTCAGGTAACCATGGCATCCATGTCAGGCTCCACTAGCCATTGGCTCTCCGAGATAATGCCCTCTTTGCAGTGCAACATTCTGAAGAAGGAAGCGTTGCCAGCGTCCTCGAGATGGCCCTGGTGCTCACGCGCACTCGGCCCAGTGATCTGCGCAGACGCGGCGGCGGTCCGCTTCCGGTCGCCAAGTTGGGACCCAGCGCACACGCCATGTCTTACTTCAGCCACCCTAAGTACAAGACCGGGGATCTGGTGTTTGCCAAGTTGAAGGGCTACGCCCACTGGCCTGCGAGGATCGAGCAGGTGGCGGAGCCCAACCGCTACCAGGTGTTCTTCTTCGGGACCCACGAGACGGCCTTGCTGGGCCCCAAGCACCTGTTCCCTTACGAGGAGTCCAAGGAGAGGTTCGGCAAGCCCAACAAGAGGCGCGGCTTCAGCGAGGGGCTCTGGGAGATTGAGCATGATCCAATGGTGGAGGCCTCCCCGTCCCTGTGCTCGGGGGAGGAGCAGGGCTGCGACCAGGGGCCCGGGCTCCGGGACGAGCCAGAGCCGGGACTGGAGCCGGAGTCCCTCTGTGAGCTGGAGCCAGGGCCAGAGCCTGAGACCGTGTCTGAGCAGCAGCCAGGGCCCCAGCCTGCCTATGGCCTGCTGGACGCGGCGGCGGAGGAAGAGCCGGGCCTTGGCGAGGAGGCTGAGGCAGGAGATCAGCACGCAGAGGCCGAGGCCGAGGCCAAGGAGCCACGGCATCTGAAGAGGAGCGCGGGGGAGCAGACACAGGACGCCCCCAAACGGCCCAGGGAGGCGGCGCCCGGCCCGCTGGAGGTGGAGCCGAGTGGAGAGCGCGAGGCTGAGGCCTGTCCTATCATTGAAGAGCCTGACCAACCCCAGGAGCAGCGGCCTCCCCTGGAGGAAGAGGCCACAGACCAGGAGGCCCCCCTGATTGGTGGAGAAATCGAAGGCCTGTAGTCAAGGTGTCCACAGAAGAGCCCTCTGCCCCATCCTGGTGCCACCTGGCTGTGGCTGGCAAAACCCACTAGGACCCAGTCCTCACCCCAGTCCGACTCTCCTTCATTTACTCACCTTTTCCAAGCCCGAATTCCTGACACGGGTCAGGCCACCTGACATCAACTTCATGGCTTCAGTCCCGGGCCCCCTTCCTTCCCTGAAGGGCATTTTGGATCTCTGCCTGGGTACCAGGAGTGAAGCGGGTGGAAGACAAAGAGCAGAGACTACTTTCAAAGGTCTGGGAGGGACGATTTGTAAACTGCTGGTATTTGTCCCGTGGGGGCATGAACATTGTCTCCCTGAGTTCCTGTCTCCTCCCATCGCTCTATTCTCATTTTTATAGGTTTGGGGAAAGTGAGACTGAGGGGAGGGGGACCCAGTAAACTTTTCTGTTGTCCCAGACAGTTTGGAGGTTGCTTTCTTTGTTTTGTTTTTCATTAAAACATTTGGGGCTCCCAGATTCTAAGATATGAATAATTTGCTTGCCATTTTGGATAGAAGTGATGAGACATTATCCTCTCTATGTCTGATGGATGCCCTTGGGGACACCTCTGCTGCCTTTTTCAATCCTCCTTGGAGCCCCAAGGCCTTCAG
The DNA here is from genome assembly GCF_003668045.3 of Cricetulus griseus. Lineage (NCBI taxonomy): Eukaryota > Metazoa > Chordata > Mammalia > Rodentia > Cricetidae > Cricetulus > Cricetulus griseus. The sequence goes on along the minus strand of NC_048596.1, from coordinate 247,975,356 downwards.
TCATTATATCACTAGGACATAACACTTTAGGAACTACCTTTATTTTGTAAGAGGAATTTTATTTTATTTTATTTAGGAAAACCTTTGGTTGTGCCTGTTCTTAATTTTCCTGAGGCCAATCTCATTTTAATGTGAACCAGGAATTCCCCTTTTGTTTGTAATTTTATGATGTTCCTGTTGTTAGGGCTTTTCTTTGTTTAAGTTGTTTTTTCCATCTTCATGTCACTACCTGGGCCCCTCCGTGTTGTCACCTACAGCAAAATGTAACTACTGAGAAGTTGAGTGACCCTTCCCAAGATCTGTCTCTATGTACCTTTGTGCCTGGACCCTTTTGGCCCTGCCCTTTTCCCTTGGGCTCTAATGAAAAACATTTATCTATACTTTTGGAGGCTTAGGTCTGAGAACCATAGACCACTTCAGTTCTAGGAAATAAAACCATTGATGACTTTACAACAAATCTACTCGGGCCTGTTTCTTTGGTGTCCAAAAGAATGGAGTTTTAAATGTGTTGTCCCTTTTGTAGTACTCAAAGCAAAGACCTACAGAAAAGGATTTTCTTGGAGAAATCTTTGACTGCACTAACATAGTCACTAGAATTCATTCAAGAGAGTGGACAAAGATAAAAAGTCTGGATGATGACAAACAGCACATTTCCTTTCTAATCTAAATGCTTTGTAAGGATTTTTGGTTTGGAGCATGAGTGAAAGGATTGGTTTGGTTCTTTTACTTACCTTCCCCCTACTTTTCAATTAACACTATTTCCTTTAACACCTTTGTCATGAAAATGCAGTTGCTTCATAGTTCCAACATAAAAATATGTAGTAAAACATCTATACAATATTTTAGGCCTTTTGGTGACTTTGTACAACTACACGACAGGAATTTAAATAATCTTAGTCACACAGTCACACGTTGGGGGTCCCAGGTTCTACATGAAGGATTGAGAGATCAATAAATACTGGAGACCACCTAAAAGACCAATTCTTAACCCATCACTAGCGACTAATCCTGTATTCCATACTAGTAAAAATTACTTGAACATTGCCAGCTATGTAAGTTAGGTCATTGACTTACAATTAATGATATTGCAATGAAAGTGGAAATTTACTGCCTACTGAGTTACTAGCATGTACCTTGAAGTATGGCCTTTTTCAACTTTTATACAATCAGCCAAGGTAGCTATTATTATTCAGTGTTTCCTCTAGAAGAACTCTCTTTCACAGGTTTCCTGCTTTCCATTGAACTTTTGGGACTCAAACACAGATTCCTAAAACTTAGAAATTTTCTTCTTAATTGTGCCTTCAAATGCCTCTATGAATTCAAAAGTTAAGAAAGTAGCTAATCCAGCAATGAGTAATCAAGACAGTAGCTAATTTCTAAAGTGAGCCTCTACTTTATGTACAAAATGTCTTTATAATGCAGCCATCCAATTAGACAGCTACTATTATCTCTATTTTAAACCTAAGGGAATTGAGACTCAGAGACATTAAGTAATTTTCCCAGTGGCAAACAATTAGTAAGTGGTAAACCTAGATTCAGACACGGGTTTTCTCTCATTCTAAACCATAGGTGCTTTGTTCCATTTTATCCTTTTCTATTATATAAAACTTCCTATTCAGTTGAGAGCTTTTACTATCTTCTGTTTTGAAGTGAACATTTAGAAATTTGTGAGGGAAAAAATAGATTAACAAACATTGCTTATAGGTGTTTAAAGTCATCTAGGGATGTGGCAATTGTTTTGTATATAAATGACATGGTTAAATGATGAGGACAATTGCACATTCAGTATTTTTCAAGATGCCTAAGAATATAGAAGCTTTGAATATGCCAGAGGCAAGCATAAGCTGTTGATAATGCTTTTGTGGAGACCTATTGTCTGAAATGATTCAATAATCTGAAAGAAGGGAAATGAGTTTACTAGCATTTGTGTCCCTCTCTGTGTTGTTTCTTTACTCTTTTGTGTTTCTATTGTTGGGGATAGAAACGGGTCTCATTAGAAGTGGTGCTCCCACATACCTTCTTAACTGTAATATTGTAGGAAAAATGGTAATCTAACTGCTAGTATGTCAAAAGAATAACGTCCCCATTTTTAAAACACAGTTATAAACCAAAAACAGAAAATGGGTGGGAGGGATCTGTGCTCTCAACCCTTTTATCAAAACAATAGAAACCACTATGTGCTGTGGTGACCTATAGATGGCTTGGTCTTGAGCTGAAACTCAAGCTATTTAAAATTTCAGGAATCCCAATATTGCTTTTGTTTTTCTCTGAGCAGTGCATGCCCCAGTGACAGAATTAGAGATAAATGATTACTTACCTTTCTGAACAAAGCTGGCTGCTTGATCTTCCACTGAAGCCATGATTCACTATCCAGCCATAGATATGCTTTTTCAGAAGGCTCTGTTTCAGATGCCCCAAGCAAAGGTATGTTTAACACTGCTGCTTCAAAGACATGGTGAACATACTGGATTCTGTAATAATTTCAAAGTATTCTATATTTCACACACGCATCACTTTGTTAGAGGATTAAGATTCCACTGAGACTTGTAAGGTTTGTTGCTTAATTTCAGTCAGGATTGAGCTATCACCTGCTCTGCAAATTTGAATCCAATGTGTCAGCTGTTCCTTTTGGTACATAGCACCATTGCACTTTTTAAAAATATACCAGATATTAGGATACACAAGACACCTTCAGTTTACTTTGGTGTCAACACTTGCCATAGAAAACCTTCTGCCCCACATTCTTGCTTTCATAGCTCCTGGTATGCAAAAAAGTTCTCCATCTTCTTAGCCTGGGCAGCCACTCAAGGTAAGACCATCCCCCATGTCTGTTCCCACCACTGTGTGCTCAAGCTGATTGTAGCCTAATTTCCTGTGGAATTATTAGTCCTTTACTCGCACATACAAGCATGCTACAATAGGCACACAATAGTTATTTTATAAATGTTTGAAGGTCAGCTATCAAATACCCCTTGTAGTCATGGTGATGAAGTGACAGTTATGATGTGACATTGAGTATACTCTGACAGAAAACAGAGTGAGGGTGTAGTTACCTACAATGACAAAAGCTGGTTGTAGAATTTCTGTGTTCAGGTAAGTAGCTGGCCATTTTATTATGGTGACTTGAAAACTTGATTCAACAGTTCTCAAAGATGTGAAGACATTGGTCAATGTCAAAGCAAAAATTGCTTCTTAACCAGACACTGTAATATTTGAGTCATTTGTCTCAATTAGGCCACAGGCAAGACATACAGTCTACAGTGCATGGGTCCTTGTGTGGACAGGAGATATTCTGACAGTTTTCAGACATGAGCCACAAATTGACCATTTCATAAAAACATTACAATAGTGGAGGTGAGCATGCCAGGGGGAATCTGAATCAGGATTTATCTCAGGCTCTTAGTCAGGTACATATGTCCCTGTAAACCCTCTCGGAGTTTAATGTACTTAAAGGAATGGAATCTGTTCACTTAACTGTGGCTGCTTCCCAGCCTCCCTTGCTTACTATCTTGCCTCAGCTACAGTTCGCTGTTCCACTCCTGGTGAACTAACTGATCATAGCAGTCTTTGGAATCATGGAGCTATCCTAACATGACTTTCTATGATAAGTCCACAGGGAATTTTCTCCTTGTAGTCTGGCCAGCATGGTAGTTACTTTTCTCCTGCTGTGACCTATATACTTGATAAGAAACAAGTTAGAAGGAAAAGATTTATTTTGGCTCAGGGGATACAGTCTGCCATGCAGAGGAGGTGTGTTGGACAGCTGTGGCAGGATAAACTTGCTCACCTCTGGGTAGATTGGGAGTCAGAGAAGGGATGATCAGCTCACTTTTTCCTTCGTAATTCACTCCAGGGTTCCAACCCATGGAGTGGTACCATCTACATTCACAACAGAACTCCTTCCACCATCCCCAGTTAAAAATTTCCGGAAAATCTCTCATAGATGCATCCAAAAATTTTCCCAGTTAATTACCTTAGTGTTTCTTAATCCAGTCAGGATGACAATATTAATTAATCACTACATCCAGAAAAGATGACAGCAAAGTTTCTGGATGGATTGAAACACATGGTCTAGTGGAAGTGCTGGTCCTAGATTGGCCAAGTCTTAAGAATAGGAACCAACAAAACATACCTCATCTGCCTCATTGTCCTGGTATGTGGCTTGTGCCCAAGGACTTTGGGTCACTTTTTGCTCTTCCACTTGTGTCATTTTGGAAGAAGTGTTCCTTCTGTTCAGTTATATTTCCTTGTTCCTCCTATGAAAGTTTTCCTTCAGTAGCTTCCACAGAATTTCATAGCATTCAAAATATGTTATCATGAAACCGTAGGTTTCCTCAACAGTGTCAACTCTACTCTCACACAAATGTCCCTTTATTGTTTTTATCAACCACTGAACTGACTATTCCATGTAGACAGCAACAATTCCCTTCATATTTCTAAGAGCCTAGGAATGCGCCCTGCTCATCTTAACAAATGATCATTGAGAAGGAAACGAATATACACATGACTGATTGGCTGCTGCTACATTCCCACACCAGCCCTCAGAGGCTAGCAAGTTACATTAATTTTGTCATCTTTAGTAAAACACGGTAATGGAGGCTAATACTATTTTTAAATGATTGTGTACCATTTATTTTATAAAATCATTTTGCTTTTTATGTTATTTACTTCATAAAATTATATTTGTTAGTCTCACAAAGTAGTACCTCATCTGACTGAAACCCAACTATGATAACTCAAATCATGAAAGGTTTCCATCTGTACTAATTACCTTTCTCCTGCTGTGGTCCAATACCTGGCAGAGCAATTTAAGGGAAAGGAGGTTATTTTGACTCAGTGTGAGGGAAAGCAGTTCAGGTCAGGAAAAGCTGGATGCCAGGCAGCTGCTTGGTGGTGAGATTCTGCAGCTGAGACTGCTGACCTCACATCTCAGTGGAAGAAGAAGCAGAGACCAGACAAAAACAGGGCTGACTAGAAAGCTGGAGACCCTCCTCCAGCAAAGCAGCATTATTAAAAGCTTCATAACGTCTAAGAGACAGCACCTCCCACTAGATACCAAGTGTGCAAACCCATGAGCCTGTGCAGGGCTATTCGCCTTTAAACCCCAATACCATCTGCATCCTGAGTATGAATAAGTATATCAAATACAAGTCTAGAAGTTGTTTTTATCTTTAGGAATTTGATATTTCATTTTTAAGGGTAGGGATCAAACCCAGATCTTCACACATCTAAGGCAAGACCTTTGCACTGAGCTTCTTTGATAGTGCATTATTGACTCAGCTTCCTTCAATGTACGAAGCAGCTTCATGGTGTTAGGCTCTGAGCTGTCCAGACTCAGGAAAATCCTGGATCCCCCATTTAAGAGCTATGTCATCTAAGATTCCTTCAGTCAAAGGCACTGAAAGTGACTTCCAGATTGCAAATTTTTTATGAAAAGCAAATGAGCACAAATATCTTAAAATATCACACATAGTACAGAGCACAAAACAGAGATTCTATGTATGTTGCTTTTTTCCCCTTCAACCTAATCTAGAGGACTAACCGTAACAAACAACCAGAAATAATTAGAGCCCAGTTTATTGCCTTGATTTGAGAAAACACTGGAGGCCTTCACCAAATGCAAACAGCTCACTGTGATATAGATGGCAATTCTATATTTAGTCTGCCCATATTATACCCAGAGAAGCTGAAAGCTCATTCTTCTGTTTCCTCATATTGCTCTTCAATAGCTTCTTTAAATTCCCTCACTGGTAGCTGAGTTATTTCATACAGACATATCCAATTTTAAATATTCCTCTTTTTTTGGCCTGACTCATCCCTCCTGTGCCCAGCTTTATTGCTCTCATTATTTCCCCAGGATGCACTCACTGGTTTCCAGTGGGTATTTCTTAAGTGTATCTCCTTAAGCACTGTGCATTCCTGGCTTTTTTCCTCATTGGTAGAAATAGTAATTGTATTGCTCTAGTTATTTCTTGGCTCCCTTGCCTTTTTTTCCAATGTACCTATCTTTCCACACATAATTTTAATGAGCTGCCCAACTCGATTACTGAAAGCCACTGGAGTGTTACAGCAGGTAGACCATTCTTCCCAGGAGCTCACACAGGTTACAAAGTCCCTCTTCATTTTGATTTTGCCTTCTCTTTCTACCTTTCTTCCTTTTTTCCTTCTTCATATCTTGGGCATCTCTCCATCACAGTCATTATCCTGCTCTCTTGGTGATCTACTTAACACTTCATTAAAACTGTATTCTGCTGGGTTCTTTTCTCCCTGTCTCCCTGCCTTTCACATGTCACCAAGATGTCCTTTTACTCTTTTGCTTTTGATTCTTCTGGTGCCTGAATTTGTCAATCATTACTTTTCTCCTTAGAGAGGTTTCTTAGCCTGCCTCCCATAACAATATTGTATTCCAGTCTGTGCCTTATTGCATTCAGGTGCAATTAATTTTTCCTTCCCTTATTCTGTCTTTACTTTTACCATTAGATTTTGGGCTATTACACTGATTTTATTCAGCAACTGCACTGATCAAGGCATCTCAGATGTCCTTATAACCAAAGCAAAAATAGGAAAAGACACATTATCATTGCATGACAGTATCATTTCTTCTTTGAAAAATTAAAAGACACTGGAGCATTAGTAACCTTGTTAACAACGTTGCTTGTGATAGTTAGGGTGAGGACTATAGGAGAAATCATTTTTATTTTAAAGGAAGAATTGTGCCAGCACTACATGGCTGCTTGAGCCCTTGAAAAACAGAAGAAAAGATGGACAGGTTCTGTACCATCCTGATCCTTGTGCACTAAACAAGGAATGCATTAGTCCAACTCATATTGAACTCACAGGGTCTCATAGAATATGACTAAGTAAGGAAAGTGAATTTTCAATTACATTTAAGTAAATTAGGCTCTGCATGTTAAAGAACTCTTATAAAGACTGATGATCACATTCAGCTATTGTGATAGAACTAAACATTTCTGTAGTCTACAAGTTTATATCATTATTGTCTTTACCCAAGGTTTACAATCTTTTCTAGTTTTTTTATAATTTATGTATTTATTTGGGGATGACACATGTGTCATAATGCATGCTGGTAGATCACAGCAAAACTTTCATGAGTTGGTTCTCTCCCCACTGTGGATCGTAGGAAGGTGACTCAAATTGTCAGACTTGATGGCAAGTGCCTTTACCCACTGAGACATTTCACTAGTCAATGTCATCTTTTAATGTAGTAAAATTAGCCTAGGGCTGGCATGATGGGGATAATGCATGTGACATCTGAAAGAGGTTACTATGTCCACTCATGGAGCATTTACACTGTACCAGATACTTTTCTAGGAGCTCAAGATGCATTGGTGAGTAAGTTAAAAATGGATCACAGTTTTAATTTCAATTCAGCAGCAAGATAAAAACAAGAGGACATTGAATGGGGAAATTAAATGGTTAGAAATTATAAAATTATATTTCTTTGAAAATACAAAGAGTGAAGAGAGCAGAAGAGCAGAAGATGGAATCCTGCCATTTTCAATAAGCCATAAAGGAGGTGGCCCGGTGTGCTATGACACAGGGCTTTCTCCTTTCCTTACCTTCAAATGATTCCCCAGAATAAAGAAAACACAGTGGTACCATATGAATAGGATCTTGAGGCCACTGTAACTGTTAAAATATAAATGATCCCCAAATGTAAATAATTTGTTATTAATAATCAATTACTACTGGTTCAGCTCAAGCTGAAAGAGATACACAAACCTTAGAATATTTGAAGTGAAAACTCTCTCTTGGTAGCACTTATTTACTCATTTATCACAGATATCCACAGCATTTCAAATTTTGATGTAGACCTAGATAAAACACTCCACAATTGAAATCATTAAATTTGTTGCGGCATATCTTCTGCAGCACTTATTTCAATAAGGAGGACCATGGGATGTTATTGACTATCTTGTCACAGTGATAACAATATGCTTATTAGGAATACACTTGAACACTCTGAGGATATAGACGCACTGGAGACAGAAGCTGTAGAAAGTAGAGGTTGGTAGAGTATTCCCAAAGCACTTTACTGTCACACTCCTATAATTGAGGTCTTGAAAAATGTTTTCCTGGCATCCACCCATGACAAATCTTACTAGCTTGTGACCCTGAAAGCACACAGAGTTGGGGCACCTTGGGGCACAGACAGAGAGTAGGGAGTGTGTCTAAACAGAGGAGACTCCTAAAAAATTGTTTTATCATTTCTAGTTAGGCCAAAGGTTTTCCTTTAATTATATAGAAATATTTCTAGTCTAAGTTTCTTATCACATTTTTTGCTTTAAAAGCCTTTTAAAAAACATTTTTCTAGTCCAAATTGTTTTTCCAAGGCAAAAACAGACTTGAAGCTGATATAATAGATACAAATAAAATATGTTATAGAACTGTATTCTATGCATGTTTTGAATTGAAGAAATGGTATACTGGTAAGATTTTGTAAAATAAAACTAAAAGTGTTAACATGTTAAGTAAGTGGTGAAAACTGAGTTTGAATGAATCTACACACTGAAAATAAGAAAATTCAAGATAAATTTAAAGGCTTCCTTTCTAAAATACAGACTCTCTAACATTTGTGAGCTCTACCTCTTGGAATTCCTAACTCCTGCTCCTCTTGTTGCCTGCCATTGCCTCTAGCTTTGGAGGTCAGAGCTTTGAAGTACATACATCATAAGTTCCTAGGAAATATTAGATATTGGGATAAACATACATCTGGCCTATGAGATTCAGTAAATTAATAAAGTAACTGAGTGTCCCTTTTTTCACTTTTACTATGGTCAGATAGAAATCAACACCTCACTTTATTTTGGTTATGATTATATGTTTGAATGCTAACTATATGTAATTCATTGTGGATATTCTGTAATACTCATGAAGGGAGGGATACAAAGAAACAGAAAGGAAGAGAATGATTATGCTAGTTACTTTTGTTGTTGTCACCATATTCCAAAGAAATAATAAATTAAGAGATGGAGGGTTTATTTCAGCTTACAATTCAAGGACACTGTCCATTATGGTAGGAAAAGCCTGACAGCAGGAGCAAGGCAACTGGTCACATTGTACCAACAGGCTAGAATCCAAGAATAGATGGGTTGTGGGGCCAGGCTATGAAACCTCAAGACCTGCCCCCATGCCCTCTTTCCCCAACAAGCCTCTACCTCCTAGAAGTTACACACCTTTCCAAACATCATCTCCACCTGGAAACCAAGTTTTTAAATATATGAGCCTGTGGTAGCCAATTCACATCCTAACCACCGGAGACAGAGGTTGGACCTCATGTGTTCAATTTAAAATGCAAAAAGAATACATGAATTTATTTTTAAAAGCAAAAATCATTCTACTTTCATTTGCTAAATGTCATTTCTCGTAGAGAGTACCATCTACATCTGTTCCCAGAAACAACAATAAAAATAATCTGTGCATGAGAACAAACCTCTAGGTCTTTGGCTCCAGTCATTCTAGCCCTTCAGGCTGAGTCTAAAGAAAAAGAACAAATTAACAACAATGGTCTGCAGCAATGCCCAAATCTTCCTATCCAAGTTGTAGCTTGATGTATGTATTGTACCATAGCCCTAAAGGGAATCCTTATAAAGGTTGGAACCCTCATGCCTGTTCCAAAGCTTACATGTGTTGGTTGGACCCCAGTCTTTCAAGAACCTTCTTCAAGGAAACTGCATCTATTTATTTGTTGGAGGATTTTTCTTCTGATTTACAAGGTAACAATAACTCATATTTATCAAATTTTGAGAATATCAAAGAAACATAAAATGTGGCTTATGACAAAATATAGCTTCATGTCATACACAGAGGTTAGTTTTAGTCATTAAAATCAATAGATTTCCTTAAGAATGAAATCACAAAAATAATTAGCGTAGTATACATCCTGCAGGCCTAGTCTCAGCACTCATTCCCTCAGGGCACAAACAGTGGTATGTTACGGTTATCACTTCTTTCTCCTGGTAAAGACCGTTATTCATAGCAGGGTGCTGCAGGTCACTAGCATGATCTTTATGCAAAGGGTCCTGCTATTCATTCTGTCTTCTCTGGATTGTGAGTTATAACCTTCAGATATGGGACCCAGTTCACTCTTTGTATATGAAATGTAGATTTGACCTTGTGTGTTGTCCTTCTAAGCCTTCCATGATCTCACAAAACCTGGACATAAAACTTTTAAACAGGCTTGCAAAAAAAAAAAAAAAAAAAACACCTGAAAATCTCCAACTGTGTTTTGGTTTTGAGTTTAAATCATATTATTCACTTCATTTGTTGGTTTTGCTATTAAGATGCCTGGGGCAGCCAGTTGCAACTGAGAGGGCAGACTTGTCATTGTTGGTAATTAGAAGGAGCCTGAGAGATTCAAGGTGTCTCAGAATTCATAATGGCTTGGGAAAAAAAAAAAACACCAATGTGTTGGGGAGATGCATTTCTCTGAATTTGTTCAAGCAATGTGGCTGTCTTTTTAACCTTGCTGCCTGGCTCATTACACATGCAGTCAGTCACCAAAGCCCCTGGCTCCCTGCTGTGCTCCTGCAGCCTGATAGAATGCATCAAATATTAGATGAATCTTCTGGATTTTCCTCTATTGGTAACTGCTCTGAGATTTTGCCCACATCAAAATAGCTATAGATTGAAGTCAATTCTTAACACTTAAAGTATTCAGTAGGCAAAGAAAAAGTCTGTGATGAACTAATAAAGAAATGTAAGACATAGAGCAAAGCATTACCAGCCTACAATCCTCTTCACCAAAGAAACTAGGAAACAAGAAGGACTCTAATGAAAAAAATGCATGGACCCCAGGAATGGAAAGGGGCAGGAACCTGAGCTAGTTGGGAGCATTAGGTTAGGAGACAGGGAGCTGCCAGAATGAGAGGAGGAGATGAGGAGAGGAGAGGAGGAAATGGAGGAGCAGAAATATTGAGTTGGGGGAAGAATAGAGGAGAGCAGGATAAGAATACCATATTAGAGGGAGCCATTATAGGTCCAAGCAGAGATCTGGCACTAGGGAGATTTCCAGAGACCTACAAGGATGACACGAACTGACAATCTAGGAAATGGTGGAGAGGATAACCTAAATGCCCTTCCCCTATGTAGACTGATGACTACTTTTTATTCCATTCTAGAGCCCCGATCCAGTGGCTGATGGAAGCAGAGGCAGACTCCCACAGATATACTCTGAACTGAACTCTGGAACTTAGTTGAAGAGAGGGAGGAATGAAGATCAAAGGAGTGGGTACCAGGCTGGTGAAACCCACAGAAACAGCTTGCCTGTACAAGGGGGAGCACATGGACCCCAGACTGCTGTCTGGGAGGCCAGCACAGGACTGATCCAGATCCCTGAACATGGATGTCAATGAGGAGGCCTCTGCACTCTAGGGGGGCCCTGGTAGTGGATTAGTATTTTCCCATGGTGTAAGAAGGGTCTTTGAGAGCCCATTCCATGTGAAGGGATGCATTCTCGGCCTGGACACATGGAGAAGGGCCTAGGCCAGGACAAGGATGATGTGGTGGACTTTGGGGAGCCCCTGTCAAGGGCCCTACCATGCTTGGGGAGGGGATGGTGGATGGGGTGGGGAATAGGTGGGGGTAGGGGAGGGAGGGATGGGGGAAGGGAGAGAGAGGGAGAAGGGATTGACATGTACAGCAAGCTTGTTCCTAATTTGAACTAATAAAAAATTAAAAAGAAACGTAAAATATACTGTTTTGCATATATTTTAAAGCCTGTAACTTGATTTACTAAAGAAATGGGTCAACATAGAATCTTCTAATCCTTAAAATATAATGAAATCTTTGCAGGGCAAATATCTATCTATGACTTATATAAAGCTGTCTTTGTGATGAGGTAAATATATCTAATCCTGTAAAACAGTTTTGCTTTATCAATGTCTCATAAAAAAATAACTCTACTGTTTCTAAAAGCCACAACCATTAGGGCTCTTTGAAAACTGACTTTCAAACAAAGTAATTATGTCAGTGTATGTCAGTGCTAGGGCACTTTCTCAGTAATGTATACTGGTGCCACAGTGAAGTCAAGTCCATTGATACCCATGGCGAAGTAATTTTGATTATCTTCATTAATAACTTCCCTCCAAATTTGAGAGTTTAAGATTAAGGTAATGTAAAATCATTAAAACACTTTGGGTCATTTATATCTTGTTTTGGACAACATCCATGTATCTCACTCATTCGTCTTAAAAATGAAACCTGGCTCAGTTTTCTTCACTCCTCTTCTAAGCACTAGAAGTCATCCTGAATTTTTACATTTGGAATGAGATGGAGTTACAATTTTGATGTTTGGAAAGAGATTGAATTACATTTCACTGAAGAAAATTTCCTTAACCTGAATAAGGCGTTATGTACTTCCCCAGTATAAGAAGCATACATAACACCAAATTGACTGGACTAGAAAATAAATTCCCTACAGTACATAATAATCAAAACCTTAAACATACAGAACAAGGAAAGAATATTAAAATCTGCAAGGGGAAAAAACTAGTAACATATAAAGGAACACTATTAGAATAACAGCTATTGTGGTACCAGCTGATTTCTGATTGGAAACTCTACAATCCAGAAGGACCTGGAAAAATATTCTACAAACTCTAAGAGACCACAGATGCCAGCCCAGATTATGACATCCAGAAAAACTTTTAGTCACAACAGATGGAGAATAAGGCATTCCATGATAAAATCAAATTAAGCAACATCTAGTTACAAATCCAGCCCAAAGAAGGCACTATAAAGAAAACACTAATCTAAAGATGTTATTCATATCTAGAAAAAAAGAAAAAATAATCTCAAGTCAAAACACAAGAAACACACACACACTACCACCACCATTGCAGCAGCAGCGACAACAGAAGCATCAGCACCAGCAGCAACAGCAACAACAAAATAGTGTGAATTAACAAACACCTCTCATTAAAATATTTCAACATCGATGGTCCCAATTGCCCAATAAAAAGAAAGACTCACAGAATAGATATGAAAGCAGTATCCATCTTTCTTCTGTATCCAACACACATACACACATACACACACATCCCTTAATATCAAGGGAAGACATAACCTGAGGAGAAAGGGATGGGAAAATTCAAATAAATGGACTTACAAAACAAGCAGATATAACCATTTTTATATTTAAAAAAATAGACTTCAAATAAAAACTAATCAGACAAGATATGGGAGGACACTATATATTCATCAAAGGAAAAATCCAACAAGAGAATGTTGATATTCTTACCATCTATGCACCAAATCCAAGAGTACCCAAGTTCTAAAAAAAAAAAAAGCACTAACACAGCTTAAATAATACATTCCTCCTGGCATTGATAGTAGGAGACTTCAGTACTCCATTTTCACCAAGTGACTGGAATCCAGACCAAAAAAAAAAAAAAAAAAAAACAATAAAAAACAGAGAAATGCTGGAGGTTACTAATGTTATAAAAAAAAATGGACCTAAAGATATTTACAGAATATTTCACCCAAATGCAAAAGAATATACATTATTTTCATCACCTCAAGTAACTTTCTGCAAAATTAATCATATACTTGGACACAAAACAAGTCTCAACAGATACAAGAAAATTTAAATAACACCATGCATCCTTCTGACTACCATAGTTTAGAGCTAGATGTCAATATGACAGGAACAACCAAAAACTTAGAAACTGATGTAAATGGAACAACCTACTAATTAATGAAAAATGGATCAAGACAGAAATGACAAACTTTATAGAAATCAACAAAAATGAAAGCACAGTATATACCATCTTATGTGAAAGAATGATGATAATCCTAAGAGGAAAGTTCCAAGTACTACATAAAAAATTGGAGAGATCTCATACTGGTAACTTAACAGGACACTGAATGAAACTCAAAAAGAAAAAGAAAAGAAAAGAAAGAAAAAGAAAAATAAACCCCAAAGGAAGAGACAGAAAGAAATTATCAAATTTGTTGTAAAAATCAATAAAATAGAAACAAAAACTACAAAGAATCAATGAAACAGAGATGGTTCTTTGAGAAAAACAAAACAGTAAGATTGACAAACCATTACCCAAGTTAACAAAAAGAGATGAGAGAAGATGCCAGTTAATATAATTAGAGATGAAAAGTGGGACATAACAATGGACACTTGAGGAAATCCAGAAAATCATAAGGATATACTTACAAACCTATGCTTCACCAAACTGAAAAATCTAACAAAAATGGACAGTTTTCTCAATACGTATGACTCTCAAGTTCAATTGAAATCTTATAAACAATTTAAGCAGACCTATAACACCTAATGAAATAGAAGCCATAAAATGTCTCCAATTATAGAGATAGATTATTTTAAGGAAGGATTCCACCAGACTTTTAAAGAAGAATTGATGCCAATATTCACAAATTTCACTATAGAAATCTGAGGAACATTGGCCAATTTATTTTATGAGGCCACAGTTACTCTAACACTGAAATCATATAAAGGCCCAAGAAAGAGAATTATACATAAATTTACCTTATAAACATAGCTGAAAAAATTATCAATAAAATATATGCAAACTGAATCCAAGGACATACCAAAAAGTTCAGTCACCCTGATGAAGTAGGCTTAATTCAAGAGATGCAGGCCTGGTTCAACATATATAAAATGGGAAATACAATCCATCATTTAAACAATGAAAGACAAAATGCCCATGATCTTCTCTTTAGATACAGAAAAGGCCTTTGAATAAATCTACCACTTCTTCATGATAAAATTGCAAGAGAGATTATGGATATAAGGAGCATACTTCTTCCAATACCCACTCAACAGAAACAAACTCAGAAACTGGCACCTAAACCAAGATGCCTAGAGGCTAGTGTCAGAACACAACAACAGGCACTATGTCACCACCCGAGCTCAGTATCCTACTACAGCAAGTCTGGAATATTCCAAAACAGCTAAAGCATAAGAAAAAGTTCTTACGACTAACTTTATAAAAATGATATACAGGGCCGTAAAGATGAAATGAATTAATCCTGTAAGGAAATAAAGGAAAAGACAAGCAGAGGTCTTTAAAGAGAAAATAAACAAATCATTTAAAAACATGAAGGAAATGAGAAAGAATTGGAAGAAATAAATAAATCTGTCAAAGAAAGCCAAGAAATCCAAGGAAAAACAAACAGTTGAAGCAAATGAACAGAACTGTGCAAGACCTGAAAATGGAAATAGAAGCAATAAAGAAAACACAAACTGAGGGAATACTGGAAAATCTAGTAAGTGAACAGAAACTACAGGTACAAGCAGGACAGAAGAGAGAATCTCGGGCATTGAAGATATGATAGGAAAAACAGATACATTGGTCAAAGAAAATGTTAAATCTCTTAAATTCCTGACTCAATATCCAGGAAATCTGAAGCACTATGAAAAAAATAAACCTAAGAATAATAAGAATAGAAGGAGAAGAATCACAGCTCAAAAGCCCAGAAAATATTTTTTAACAAAAATCATAGAAGACAATTTTCCTAACCTAACGAATGACATGCCTATAAAGGAACAGGAAGTGTGCAAGACACCAAATAGATTGGACCAGGAAAACAATTACCATGCCACATAATAATCAAAACACCAAACATACCAAACAAAGAGAATATTAAAAGCTTCAAGTGGAAAAGTCCAAGTTATACATGAAGGCAGACCTATTAGAATTATACTAAACTTGTCAATGGAGATGTGACAGTCATAGAAAAAAAGAGACTATTTTAAAAATAATAAAGTGTTTAAAAAAGGAATAAAGCAATATTGAAGAAAAAAGTCATGTAAAGATGAAAAATACACAGGGGATCTGGATCCTCTATGTTATGGCATTATCTTTGAATTTTTAGATTGCTGAGGAACAAACAATGGTTGCTAAGAGACATTGGATTATGAAGGCTGCTGGATTAAATCAACCTATATATTTTAAAAATGTCTTGACTTCAAAATGTGATACAAAAGATATGTTGTTTTGGGGGAACAGTTATGCTTTTGTTCCCACAGAAAATGAAAGGCTGTGGATTTGTTAAAGGTGGGAAGTGATCAGATTTTATTGAGGAAGACCCCCCTGAAAGTCCAGGCTACTGACATAAAGAAATAAACCAATTTTAGGAGGTCCCATTTATTGATTTTTTGCTCAGTGTCTGTGCTGCTGATGTTACATTTAGGAAGTAGTCTTCCATGCCAATGCTTTCAAGGCTACCTCCCACTTTCTCTTCTATTAGGTTCAGTGTACCTGGATTTATGTTGAGGTCCTTGATCCAGTTGGACTTGAATTTTGAGCATGGTGATAGATATGGATCTATTTGTAATCATCTACATATCAACATTCAGTTATGCAAGCACCAGTCTTTGAAGATGCTTTCTTTTTTCCAGTGTATGTTTTTTTTTTTTTTTTTTTTTGTCAAAAATCAGGTATTCATTGCTATGTGGGTTAATGTCAGGATCTTCAATTCACTTATGTTGGTCCATGTATCTGATTTTATTGCCAGTACCAAGCTGTTTTTATGATTATGGCTCAATAGTAGCGCTTCAAGTCAGAGATGGTGATGCCTCTGGAAATTCTACATTATTTGTAATAGTCAGAATCTGGAAACAAACTAGATGTTCCTCAACCACAGAATGGATGGATAAAATGTGGTGCACTTACCAATGGAGTATTGCTCAGCTGAAATAAAAAACAACCGCCCCCCACCCCCCCATAAAGACCAAAACCAAAAAATCAAAACAATGACATCATGAAATTTGCAGGCAAATGAATGGAACTAGAAAAAAAAATCATTAAGAAAGAGATAACACATATCTGGAAAGATAAACATGATATGCACTCACTTAAGTGGATTACTAGGTGTAAAGCAAAGGATAACCAGACAACAATCCACAGCTCCAGAGAAGCTAGGAAACAAGGAGGAGGACCCTGGGGAGGAGAAATGGATGAGATTTTCTGGGTAAACTGGGGGAGGGAGGAGCAGTAAAGGGGAACGGATGGAGCATGAGAACATGAGGGAGCTGGGTGGCTGATTTGTGTGAGGGCTGGAGTGGGAGAGCAAGGAAGGGGATATCTCAACAGAAGTAGCCATTTCAGGGCTAGGGAGAAATGTGATGCTAGGGAAATGCCCAACAATCCATCAGGATGACCCCAGCTAAGACCCCTAGCAATAGTAGAGAAGGGACCTGAACTGGCCTCCCCCTGTAATCAGATTGGTGACTACCCTGTCATCATAAAACTTTTATCCAGTAACTGATGAAAGCATATGCAAAAATTCACATCCAAGCTAAGGGAGTCCAGTCGAACAGAGGGAGGGGGGATTATATGAGCAAGGCCGGGTAGGATCAAGAGAATGACAGGGAAACCCACAGGGACAGTTAACCCGAACTTGTGAGATCTCACGGACTCTAGAGTGGCAACTCCGGCGCCTGCATGGAACTGAACCAGGCCCTCTGCATGTGGGAGAGAGTTTTGTAGCCTGATCTGTTTGTGGGACTCATGGAGGTTGAACCAGGATCTATCTCTAGCACATAAGCTAGCTTTTTGAAGCCCATTTCACATGCTTGGATGCCTTGCTTCTCCTTGATGAGGGGGAGGAGCTTGGTCCTGCCTCAACTGAATGTTCTAGGCTTTGTTGACTCCCCATGGGAGTAAAAAAAAAAAAAAAGAGAACAGAGAATCAGGAGGATGGAGTCACCTGGAGATGCAGAAGAAGCTAGAGATGAGCATGCCCTGCTGAAAAGAGATACCGCCACATGGTAGAGCATAGATAAAAATACGGGCTAATTTAAGATGTAAGAGCTAATTAGTAACAAGCTTAAGCCACCAGAAGAGTATTTATAATTAATAGTAAGTCTCTGTATGGCTATGTAGGAGCTGGCTGGTGGTACAGAAAACTCTGCCTACAGTAAGCCTTAGCAATCTTCTTGTATCTGCCTTTCAAATGGGTACTGGGAATCAAATCACATCCTCATCCTTGGATAGCAAACACTTGGCTACCTGAGTCATTGTCCTGGCTCTTTGTTTTGTGTGTAAAGTCCACAAGCTATATCTAGAAACAGCAGCACACAGAGAAGATTTTAAAGCATTTATTTCCTGGCCCTATACATAAGGTCAGAACCTAGTTCACGAGTTTGAGAATTGGAACAAGTTACAGCCACTTATAATCACAAATTTAAATTGGGAAAAAAGATTAATTTGAGAATAGTAAAATATATGTTTCTCATAGCCATGGACAACCTTAATGATAGAGGGTCAACTTGATTTGTGTATTTTTTGCCATGTGAAAACGAAAGCACACTGCATGCAATGTCAGTCTCCCAATAGCAGGTCCCAAGCACCCACACATGGCTATGATAGTAGGTTGCATAGGCCAGTGTCAATTAGGGAGGCAGACCTATGTTTAGCATGGGTTAAGTTGGTGATGTGATACTGACCCTGTTGCTTGTGGAGATACGTAAAATTGATCTCATTGAAGATCTGATTTTTAAATTAAATGTATGATTACTCTGAGTGAAATCAAGAACTCAGGAATATGTGAAAATAAATAAATAAATACATAAATACAAATTCCAAGAAATCAAAATAGATGTCATTAATGTTTTGTCCCTGCTACCCTCTGCTACAATGCAGAAATGAGAGACAGAAAGGCTAGTCACCAACTGTGGCTTTACAAAAGGGAGAGAAGAAACATTGCATAGGCTGTAGATTGACACTATAAATGGAATTCAATCCCCCTGGATGCTCTAACTGTTAATATTAAAACAAAACAATGGAATGTGGGTGATATTAAAGGAATGGGGAATTTTACAGGTTTGAAAAGAGTGGATAGAGAGAAAGGGAAAATGTATTTCCATTTTGTAGAGCAAACCACCTGATATCATATTTAACACTCCTTTCTTTCTCTTGGTTGTTAAGTTGAATGAACAAATGCTTGAAGGAAGAATCAAGACCTTATCCCTGACTGCAGAGTTTTCTACATTGAAACAAAATCAAAGCTTTGGTGAGCAGATGGTGGAAGCTTTTGTTTTTCAGGAGACAAAGAGCCCCTCTATGCCCTTTAACTCTTCTCAGTGGGAAGCTGCACTCATCCCCTGAGTGAAGCCATCCTGAGCCAGTCACAAATTGCCACTGCTTCATATTTTAATTGTAGTTATATTTTAAAATCTACTTTTTTATTTTTACATAACTTAAAAAAATCTCACTTATATAATAAAATGAACAATCAAATTTGATAAGAAGGAATCTAGAATTGCCAAGAATTATATTAAGTTCCTAGTGATTTGCATTAGCATTGACAGTCTGTTCCACAGAATTTCAGTTTGGGAATGTGAACTAAAACATTGGTACTTCCCCCACATCACACCCTCAAAAGGATTAATTCAGGAAAAGCAATGGTAAGTGGGTGCTGCTTGTTATTTTATGCCATAGGATATTTGCTGTTATCAGAGTTTCATTGTTTGAAAGAGACTTCTACTGTGAATATGTAATGTCTCCTTTGGGGTCACATGCATGCATAAAGATATATCATTTGCGTTTTAATGGGGCTTTCTGGTGACTCTACAGCTTTAAATTGTTCTATATGCATCTATCACTCCTTAGTGAATGTTCTTGCTCTGTCCTCTGAAAATATGGATGTGAATAATTATAGTAAGGATGGCTTCATATGATGACGTCACTCCAGAGAAAATCTGCACCACAGGGAACATTTCCAGGAAAGTATGGCAGAAACTGCGGGGTAATCAAAGTGAAAATTCCAATTTATTTAAGCAATATTGTTCTTGCTCCTCCATTTCACAAAGCTGTCCCTTCTCATTAAGGTTTCAAAGAGGAGGAGTGAATTTTACCAGCAGAAATCTGAATGCTAGCCGCCCCTTTGTAAACTCTGTTTGAATCGCTGGCATCAGCTGTCTTTTCATATTCCTGCTAACAAAAGGAAGAATTCAAGCCTTAGAAAAAGTATCCGCAAAAGGTGTCAGATTTTGTGCCATCAGCTGGGGTTTGATTAGGAGGAGATGGTATATATTGAGGAGACTGTATTTGTTGATGACACGTGAAGGGTGTGTTCTAGATGGACAGTCCTGGGATCAGCCGTGATTTGATCAAGACATAGATGGAAGCCCTATAACAAGTGTCTTTTTCTCTCTGGTAATAAATAAATGAACACAATGGAGTTTATGACAGATCCAGATTGGTGACAATATGATGGATATTAAAAACTTTGATTATGATGTAGCTTGTTCTTTTATCTAATACAAGTTAAGCCTCATTGGTGAACGCATCCATGCTTGGTGTATTAGGAGAACAACTTTCAACACTGTAAGACCAGCTCTTACAATGCTTATGATTAGGGGGTTTTCTCGTGAAGCAAGTGGAAAACTATAACCCAGTGTGGTCAGAACTATAGTGGGCAGAGGCTTAGGTGATGCAGGAATGGCCATAAAGGATGTTAGACAACAAGTAGTGATAACTGATACCTGGTTTGAGTTATAAATGGACAAATCAGTAAAAAAGGGACACAAATAGAGACTAGTGATTACGAAGCACAAAATGTAAGAGCAAGGAAGTGCAGTGGGGACTTAAACCATTTCTCTTTGGCCAGAAAGGAAAATACATGAAAATGAGAGAAAGCATCCAGTTAAAAAGGAAAGTGAATATATGTCCTTAAAGAGTCTGCCTTTGACAATGTGGTGAATGAACATATATTCCATCATTAAGAAAGGAGTAGGGACTGACAAATTTGTTTCTGGTCTGGGATTTTGAGGCTTTTTTTAAGCCTCACAGGATAGAAAGCTTTTGGCTCGAAGTCTCACAAAATGCTAAACCCTATGGCGAATACAAGACCACTTCTGTGCTCAGGTTTTAATACATATCCTCTCTCAGGTCAGCAAGTAATCCAAAACACCCAGACACTTTGCCACATCTGGTATCTAGTGTAGAAACAGCGAGGGCCACATGCTGGGAAGGGCTACAGATGGGCTTTTGCCAGGACTGGAAGCAGATCTGTTTCAAAAATGGGGAGAGCTGTAGAGCAAAAACTGGAAGCAATGGTCTTCTTCCAAAATGCATATTAATCATTTTAAATGCTCAGTGAATACACATGCAGTCTTCTTGCTTAAGAAAGGACAGTTCTCCAACAGGATCAAAACAGCTTCTTTCTGCTTGTTTTTTTTTCCTTTTGTTCCATCTGGTAGACCAAAAAGCACACAAGAATTATGGTATTGGCCTCAGAATATATACATGAAGGCCAGGGCATATTTTACAGATTTAAATATTTATGTGACTTAAAAAGTTCTCTCGTTCTTCCTGTCTTTCTACCCACATCTTTCCTCCTCTGCAATTTTCTTCCCATTTCAGAAGTTGTATAGCAGAAAACAGTATATACTTGAAAGATATTATATACAGAAGATTTCCTTCTCATTATTCCCTAAACAATTAAATATAAGCACTAAATACAATTTACATTTTGCCAGGAATGATTAGGAATCTAGGATTTAGGGTGACTAGGAAAATGTAAGAAGGTTATATAAATATTATACTATTTTATAGCAGAGACTTAACCAATGTAGATTTTAGTATATGATGAAGAGTCCCCAAAAACTCCACCCTTGATGCAAAGGGTTACATATGCATGCATGCATGCATGCATACATACATACATACATACATACACTCTTGTGTACTGTGTATACACAAAACATGAACCAAACTGCATAAAACATGATCTTGTAAGGTCCAAGTGTAGGGCATTTTCTTAACTAGTGATTGAGAGGGAGGGCCAGCCAAATATAGGTGGTGTCACACCCTAGGCTGGTGGTCCTGGGTTCTTAAGAACGCAGGCTGAGAATGCCATGAGGGTCAAGCCAGTAAGCTGCACTCATTTTCATCCTTCCCAACTATAGGTTGCCTGGCCAATGACCTATCTATTTTCAAGCCAAGCAATTTTGACAGCTCAGTTATTGGTCTGAATAGAGTTTAAGCTTTTTGCCTGACAGAAAAGGAATAATCCAAAGGAACTTGTCCTGAATCTCAAACTCACATCCTACCTAAGGCCACCCATTAACCATGGGGACTGTTCTAGCAATGTATCATTTTGAGCCTATAACAGATCTGGCATTAAAGCTATCCAGACTTTTAAAACAAATATTGCTGTGAATTACTTTTATGTGTATGACATTTTTTTTCACAGAACCGAGAGTGTCAGTGCTCTTAATACATATTTCAAGTCCACACCTTTAAAGATTTAAGCAATCAAAGTAAATGATCCCACTGAAGTACTTGAGTTCTTCAGATTAACCACTAATCTAGAATTTGGTTCTAGAGAAGTCATAATGAGTCTACATGTCTCTGACATCTTTGTTGAAGAAGTTGATTTCATGAGAAATCATCTTTGAAATCTATGATACTGACACTCTCAGTTCTGTAAAAAATGTCATACACAAAAGTAAACCATATTAGAACAAAGTAAAATTTCTAATATGTATTCACAGCAATAATTTAAAAACACATCTTGAGTATTCATTATAGGACTTTACTCCAGAGTTCCTACAAGCACAATGAGAAATTCACTGTATAAATTGCAAACAGAAATTATGTTGTTTATTAATGCAATTTCTTTCTTTTATCTGTCTCTTTATTACTATAGTTACAAATTTATATACATTTATATATAAATTATACATACATATTCTTGAATTTTCAGAACTACTCAGTTTTACTTCCTGGCAAATACAGTACTTATTAGCCTTTAATATTCTCTTACAGATGTAAAAACATAAATGAAAGCATTTTAAGATTACAGAGCACTTATTTTCTAAATAAAATTTGTCTCTGATTTTAGAAACTTGATATCACCAACACATTACCAACAAATTCAACTTTTCTATTTTTCTTTAAGGAAAAAATAGAGATGAAAGCTTTATAACTAAATGTCAGTCCAACAAAAACTTTAGTTAGAAAACCTGACTTCTGCTTAGAATATATTTTAAGTCTTATTTCAGCTTGGCCAAGCTGAGTAGTTCTGAAAATTCAAGAATGTCTATTAACATGAAAGGAAATATTTAGCTAAAATCAGCCCACCACCTCTTTCCTGCTCTATTTCTTTCAACTTACTTTAGATCATACTCAACTATGCCCATGTTAGACAGTTGATTGCTGCTCTATTTTTTTGTTTGTTTGTTTAGAATCTTACACTTCATATGGTAACTTAGTAGAGTTAACTTTTCCCTTCCTTGGTATACTCACCTATAAAATGGAGAGAATGAAAGAATGTACAGGATTAATAGGAGTACCACAGTATTTTTATGTATTGTGGCTACCAAATGATATGGTGTATGTCAGATACCACACAGAGCTTTCCATAAAGAAAGTACTGATAAGCCATGTTATGCATTAACATGCCACCTGAAAACAAGTTTTACTCCAAAAGCCGTGTTTTCTTGCTACCAATCCACTATAATTGACCAATCAGAAGTAAGTTTCAAGCTATAAGAGGGATGGAGTCAAAAGATAAAGCTATCATGGTTACTACTATAATTATGTAGAATCACCATTAGTGAAGTCCGTGTATAAACAGTAAAATTCTTCCAAATGAAAACACTCTCTTTTTGGCCACCTGTATTAAGTCTGGCCAGGGAAGAAAAAAGCAAAAACTACTTCCTTACTAGAGATCTTAAAGCTTCACTTCAATCTTTCTGCGGGAAAACTGTCAGCAGGGCACTCAGGCTCCATCTAGGTACAACCCGTATCACTTGTAGACAGGGCTGCTCTTCAAGATGCCTAAAGGCATGAAAAATGAATAACCCAGATTGGAAGCCTCACACAGTAAGCACTCGTATGGTGCAGAATGGAAAATTCACAGGTTAGCGTTTAAGAATATTTATTTTGTCTACTTCTAAAATATTTAGTCTGGAACATTTTAAGTGATAGTTTATTGGTTTATATATTTGTCTAAACTTACATCTGTCAGGCTGCATGGAACTTTGGTGATATAGATTCACAGCTAGCTGATTGTTCAGAAAGAACATATGTAAAAAGCCAGGTCTTTCTGTGAGTGTAGATGTAAAATATAGGTCAGAGCAAGAATATGGAAAATGAGATAATGGGGGATATTGAGAACATTCCCATGGGAGCTAGTTCCTTTAATGTCCAATTGAACTACATATTAATGAAGGATGAAAATCCCTCTCAACTGATAAACAGGCTGTCTCCTGGCAATTATCACAGTTCCCTTTGCAAAATAGGTACTTTATTTAGACTTTATCCATTCCTGGACTTTCTCTCTGTGAAGAATCACAGCCTCAAATAATTGCAGGTCTATTAGCACATCAATTACCTAAAGACCTTGATTTTTATCAAGGAGTGTGTTTTAATCCATTCTTGCAAATGTTATTGAGAGATTAGTTGTCCTGCAGAATAAAATTAGCTACAATTAAACTTCGATATCCTGTGTGTGTTCCTGGCTTACATTATCAGGTTACTATAGAATTAATATATTTGCTGCTCCCTTGTAGAATAGAGAGATGTGTAGCCTTTTGCATAGTAACAGAGTAAGTGGAGGTTATTTTTTTTTACATTTACTTCCTTGTAAAGATCCCCCAAAATAGCAAATATATAACACACTGGTTATTATACCAGCTTTCTTATTAAACAGGTGAATGTGAGATCATGGATAGAAACTAGATTTGATAAAGCAAGGTCCCATTTCAATCATGTAATGCAATCCCACATTTTTTACATCCTTGGTTGTTGAAATGAACAAGGGCAAGAATGGGGATGACAAGGGGTCTTAGAGAAAACCTGGTAGGTTCAGTAATGGTCAATGGATTTTACCAGTTGACAGCACTCCACATTTTAAATAGTTGAGCTTAACTAAGTCAGACATCCAGAAATTCATGGTGAGGGAACTTATTAAAATATTGCACTCACTATATTCAAACTGAGTGGGGAAACTTCTGCAGAGCCCATAGTAATTTCCTGTCACCCTGACATACAAAGTGCAAGATATGCCCATGCTAGTTAGTCAAAGCTTGGACTTAAGACCATCAGATTCTGTAATTGAGAATCAACATTTCAAAGGCCATGCTTGGCACTTTGTGAGAATGGGTAGTTCCAAAGCCCTTTCACTCTCATGTCTTAACAACTGAGTGGGATCTAATCAGCATAATGAATGTCAGACAAACAATTGCTCAGGGAAATTAGTGTTCATTATTTAGGGTGTTCATTCATAGACCTCTGCTCTGACTGATTAAGTAAGATGAAAATTGTCCTAGAAGGGGATATTGCCTAGTGGTTAAGGACACTTGTTCTTGTAGGGGGTTCAATTCTCAGCACCCACATGGTGGCTCACCTATGGTCCACAAATGTACATGTAGGCAAAACACTGGTACACATTTATAAATCTAAAAAAGAAAATCCTCCCAGAGATGTAACTTGACCAAAATATTTATGAACACTTGCATGAAGAGAATGTTGAGACTCAGGAAGCCCAGTGTTTTAGGTTGTGTTATTGTGTTATATGCCTCATGGCTTATCCTTCATGTCCTGATGCTAACTGTAAGTCTCAATTTTCTGCCTCCACAGTACTGTTGCAATTATCCTAAGTGAAACTTTGTTCAAGGTAGTGGCTAGGATGCCTACTAAGGCAGAAAGATTTTTGCCATGTTTATGAAATAAGTAATATGCTGCTTCAGTGCACATAGATGTTGGTTTATATATTTTATATTTTTAACACAATTTGATCTACAACTGATTTTCATTATAACCCAGTATTGTGTGGCTTTTCCTGAGGAGACATTAGTAAAAGTCCATGATAGGTTACCAATAACAGATGAAGGAAACAATTCCATCTGACTCCAGTGCTGTGAAACAATGAGTTTAATCACTTTCTGAAGCACAGGCAACTCATGGACAGCTACACCATAGAAGAGACTTGATATATGAGCACACTACACCAGAAACAGCCCATGCTTGTGTCTTTCCACAATGTTCATTGACTAGCAACAAATTCATGAGGCTTAATGGGACTGATGACATCAATTACCACAAAATTAATGTAGCTTTACTGAGGCAACTGTAGACAACTGTAGGAAAATGTACTCCTATTCTATTTTTTGTTTTCTTATGTGCTAACATTAAGACTAATATCACACATCATACTATACATGAATCTCTCTCTCTCTCTCTCTCTCTCTCTCTCTCTCTCTCTCTCTCTCTCCTCTATCTTTCTCTCTGTCTCTTCACACACACATCACAGAATGAATTAAAGTTAAAAGAGATATAGTGTTTTAGGAGGACTCAGGCACTGGAACTCAAAAGCAAAACTACCTTTTCAAATTTTTAATTAAAATATAATTATCTCATTTACAACCCCTCTTACCTTCCTACTCCTTGCATATCCTAATCCCTCCCAAATTCATGTCCTTATCTTCTTTTAACCATTCTTGTTACACATGCACATAAACAAATGAACATATAAATACAACATGCTGAGTCTCTTCAGTATGGGCTACATGTATGCGTTTCTAAGATGATCATTTGTTATTGGATACCCAATTAGGAGGCTACTAATTTAGTAGTATCTCTGGAGGATACTAAATTTCCTTCTCTCGGAAGCTGTTACTTGCTTGTAGCTCTTCACCTAGCAGTAGGGTTTTGTTAATTACTTGTAGATTGGATTTCCCACATCTACATTGCGATATAATCTGCTGGAATTCTTCAGATCTTGTTTAGGCAGCAATGTTGTTGAGATTTTGTGGCTGTATCTTCCCTGTCATAGTGAGAAGGCCTAATCGTATAGCAGATTTCCTGGTACCTCTGGCTCTTACCACCCTCACCCCTTTTTATAATGTTCTCAAAGCCTTAAGTGCAGGGGTTGTGTTGTAGATATATCAGCTGTGGCTGGGAACCTCACAGTCAACTTAATTTTAAACAATACATGGCTCTTAAAGAGGAAGATTTAATATTCATTTTTATTAATTATCAAAATATTTAGAGTATCCTTCATATTTAAATATGGAAAACAATCTTCAGTAATATTAGAGTTACGTAGTTTGGTTAACTATAGTGATCATAGAAATATTTTTCTCTTCTTTCTATTTTTTTCTTTTTGCTGTTGTTATATATATATATATATATATATATTATTAGTACTATATATATATATAATTAAACTTTGTTTAAAATAATCATTTCTAAAGATATAGTTTTCAGATCAGTCATTAGTTCATTTTATTTAATATGTCAGTTAATAAATAATTGAATGAACCAATATCAGAAATTTGTGTTCTTAGTATTTTGAAACACTTCAAAATCTAACCCAGTTAGTTGTTACTTTAATTTTAATGTATTTTGTCTCATGTGTTTAGAAATAATATTTGGAGAAGTAGGTCAATGGAAATCACCAATCTGATAAAAGATTTTTGTGACACAAAATGTTAAGTGCAGGACCATATTCTATAAGGTCCCATTAATGCCAACATCACTGTCCAAATTAAATTTACATGCTTAAACAATTTCCTTTTCCATGTGTTACAGAATTAAGTGAATAGTGTGTGCAAGTGTATGGAGAGAATGTGTGATTGTATGTAGAGAGAATGTGTGCATGTGTGTGAGATGGGCTTGGATTGAACTAGAAATTAAACAATGAAAGCATTTTACGGACTGATCCAGGATGGGGCAAAAGAGTAAGAATGGCTTTGTATTGTATTCTTTTGAAAACCTCTTCTGTGCTCTCAAGATGGGAGAAGAGAATTTCATGAAAAACCATTTACTAGTTGCCATGTCTAGATGCTCTCCTGTCTTTCTCTGCTGTTGTGGGACAAGAGACTCATTTACTAAAAGGGCATTAGCAGGCAAGGAAGTGTGCAGGCAACTGTAGCCTGAAGAATGATAACACACCATGTTTGTCTGTCTGGGTCTGGGTTACCTCACTCAGGATGTTTTTATTTGTCTGTTTGGTTGTTTTTTTTTACTCCATCCATTTGCCTGCAAATTTCAAGATGTCATTGTTTTTTACTGCTGAGTAGTACTCCATTGTGTAAATGTACCACATTTTTTTTAACCCATTCATAGGTTGAGGGGCATGTAGGTTGTTTCCAGGTTCTGGCTATTATGAGTAAAGTTGCTGTGAACATAATTGAGCAAACGTCCTTGTGGTATTATTGTGCATCCTTTGGGTATATGCCTAAAAGTGTTATTGTTGGGTGTTGAGGTAGATTGATTCCCAATTTTCTGAGAAACTGTCATACTGATTTCCAAAGTGGTTGTACAAGTTTGCACTCACACCAGCAGTGGAGGAGTGTTCCCTTACTCAGCATCCTCTCCAGCATAAGCTATCATTGGTGCCGGAAAGAAATACACAGTATGTACTCACTTATACTTGGATATTACATATAAAGCAAAGGATAACCAGCCTATAGTCCATAACTCCAGATGAGCTAGGTAACAAGGAGAACCATAGTAGAGACATACATGAATCCCCCTGGGAATAAGAAATAGACAAGTTCTCCAGAGAAAATTGTGAGCATGAGAGGGGAGGTGAAGGGTAGAAAGGGAGGAGAATAGGGGAGGAGGGAGGAGAACATGAGGTAACTTGATGGTCAAGATTGGGGAAGGACAGAGAGGGAGAGCAAGGAAAGGGATATTTTGATTGATGGGGTTATATTATAGGGCTAGTCAGAAACCTGGCACTAGGGAAATGCCTAGGAATCCACAAGGATGACTCTAGCTAAGACCCTAAGCATTAGTGGAGAGGTTGCCTGAGCTTACCTTCCCCTGTATGATGACTATCTATAATATCATCATACAATCTTCATCCAGTAACTGATGGAAGTAGATGCAGAGACCCACAGCTCAGTACTGGACCAAGCTCACAGAGTCCAGTTGAAGAGAGGGTAGAGTGATAACATGAGCAAAGGTGTCTAGACCAGTTTGGGGATCCCACAGAAACAGCTGACCTGAGCTAGTGGGAGCTCACTGTCTCTGGACTAAAGAAGGAGGAATTTGCATAGAGCCAAACTAGGTCCTCTGAATGTGGGTGGCAGTTATATGGCTTGGGTAGTCTGTGGGGCTAATGGGAGTGGGACCAGGATTTATCCCTAGTGCTTGAACTGACTTTTTAGGGCCCATTCTCTTTGGAGGAATATCTTGTTCAGTCTAGATATGGGGTGGGGAGAGCTTGTTTCTGCCTCAAAATAAGGTGCCAGACTTTGTCTCTTCTCCACAGGAAGCCTTACCCTCTCTGAGAAGTGTATGGGGGCTGGGATGAGGGAAAGAAGGGGGTCACTGGAAGAGGGGAGGGAGTGGAAACTGGGATTGATATGTGAAATGAGAAAATATTATTTTTAAAATAAAAAAATGATTAAAAATAGAAAAAAGTATAATAACACTGAGCCAGCATATAAATGTTCTTGGTTTAATTTTAGGTGAAAAGTAATTATTAGTTTTCTTTAACTGGAGTTCTTATTTTTAAATTTGTGATGTTCACGTTAGGCTATGACTTCCTTAGCTGATCTAGAGTTCATGTGTCCATGCAGCACGTCTTCACAGAGAATACTTTTTTTCTGATTTTCAAAGCACAAAGAGAATTGACTTGTGTGCTCCGGGAGTTTAAATGACTCCTTGCAGGTAGATTCTTCTTTGGAAGATTAAGCTTCCACACTGTTAAATGGCAACTTTAATAACCATGTCATTAGTGAGATTCAAACATAGCCAATGCTATCTATCATAGTGAAAGCACATACTGAATCTAAATTATCCACACCTACCTCTTCTAAAGTTATGGTTCAGGAAGCTCACTTGATTTTCATGGGACAAAGTTTCTCTTTCATAAAACTTGTTTTTTTGAGAATGTCTTAATTGTGCATGTTCCCTTCTCTAAAGAATAGGAAAGATATATTATTTCTGATTTAATTAAAGCTTGCCTGAGGATTCAGAAAGCAAAGACAGCATCACGCTATAGATATCAGAGAGTGATGATACACACCTTTAGTCTCAGCAGCCAGAAGCTAAGAGGTTGTGGTACATGCCATTAATCCTAGGACTCAGGATTAAGAGGTAGATGGACTTCTTTGAGGCCAAAGCTGCCCAGATCTACACAAGATTGATCCAGTCCTAAAGAGAAACAGCTCACACAAAGATGATCTCAGCACCTGGGACCACACACCTTTAGTCCCAGCACTAGAGGGGTACAAAAGATAGGAGCAGGGTCTTCAGTAGTTAGTATCAGGCTTTCATTCTTTAGCCACATTGAGGATAGGAAGACATTGAAGTCTTAGGATTCTCTAGCCACTCTGAGGAGAGGCTTCAGCCTGAGGTTTGGTGAAGCCAGGATCTCATTTCAGTCTGAGGTAGAGTGTGAGTTAGAGGCAAGCTGGTTTGCATTTCTGATCTTCGGCTTGAAGTTTGAATGTCAATATCTGTTTCTGGGTCTTTTATTTATTCTTGTTACAGTATAATGTGATCGTATTGGTATATCAGTAAGGAAAACAAACAAACAAAAAACCTACTCCATGGTAGGTATAAATGCTGTAGAACAACACTGCATGATACCTGTAATCACAGCATTCTAGGAATAGAAGCAAGAAAACCATTGTTCAAGGTCATCTGTGTCTATTCTTCTATATCAGTCTACATCTCTGTATTAGGTAGGGCTTCCACTCCTGGTTGCAGACTAACAATTCTCTTTTGTTGTCTTCATTTCTGGTAATTTATCAGCAGGTCATATTTCTTCACTGTCAGGAAATGAGCTAAATTGTATCAGTTCTAGTCTAGACAATAAAGACAAAGTCTAAAACAACTTCCTACTTCAACTCTCCTAAACCGATATTTCAAAGGGGATCCAGAATGCTATGTTTTAATTTAGATATCAAACCAAGTGAATTGCCTTCTTACTGTCATGTAATGATACTCCCCTCTCATTGAGACTAAAATCCTCATGCATCAACTCAGATTTTAGACTGAAGTATGAGACTATTATGTGCAGTCTCCCTCATCACTTCCAGGCTTCTTTCTCACAATTTTCATGGTAGGCATCAAACACACATGTCATTACTCTTTCAAGTCATGGTCACATTTCAGAAATACATATATTCAGTTACCAAATTTGTATATATATATAATATATATATATATATATGTGTGTGTGTGTGTGTGTGTGTGTGTGTGTGTGTGTGTGTTTTGTGTGTGTGTATGTGTGCATGTATGCCAATATATAGACATATTTTTTTCAGTTCTCAAAGAGAGTTGTAAAAACCTTCAGCCATTCAGTCCTTTGACACCATTTCAACTTTTTTTTTAATTCACTGCTTTACAATGGCCTCTGTTTGCTTTTGGCCTATTTAATAGTTAACAAGTATATCTAATTTCCTGTGCTAAACATTAAATGTTTCCTAGGATTTAGTCCTCACCCTTCCTTGGTGATTTGTTATATTCATGGGATTTCAATAAACATCCACAACCGTGGTTCATAGAGGTGGAAATCTTCCCTTCTTTCCTAACCATTCTATTCCAAGTCAGAACAGGATATATTGCAGAGCAAATGCTCAGCAAAGGTTGGTTTAATGACTGATAGGTGATATCAAAATTCAGGGCTGTGACTCATAAGTTTTTTCATGACTTTATAGCCATTGAATGCTGGTGGATGGTAATTCAATTACCTCTGAACTGTGTGCAAAAGAGAATTTTCTGATTTCTTTCCATACTTCAGGAATCAATGTATATATATTTTAAGACATGTCCTCCCCTTCAGTGAATGCTTAACACTATGATATAATGCTATCCTGTGTTTCTGCTTTTCATGTTTATAGTATTTTTCCTGTTAGGAACAGTAAGAGAGAAAACCTAATAAATGTTAATAAATACAAGAATGATAATAGTATATAGTGAATTATATATAATATAGTAAAACTACGTTTTATGTGATTTTGGTCTCTCAAAGTTATTTTCTGGTACTGTGCACATCCAAATTCTATGATGATATGAGATGATGCAATATCTGTATGATGAGATGAACTGGGGTGACTGATGTGGGCATTATTTTATAGTGTTGGGAAACTGTGCAGAGTTATTTGATAATCCACGCCAGGACATGTGACCATTGTTATAGACATCAGGATAGCTAAAGAGTGACTAAGGATGGATAGTGTATAGGATATGAATGCATAATACCAAGAGATCAGAAATGTCCTGGGAAGAACAGAAGAGGATGGCATAGACATTCATCTTTCTAATCAAAGTAGTAATGTGCTATTTAAAATATATGAGTTATTTGTGTCTGGAAATTTAAATTTGATATTTTCAGATGACTGTTACTTAAGGATAACAGAAACTGTAAAAATAAAATGATAAATAACAAGGGACTGGGTTACTTCTTTTCTCTGTGCATGGGCAAGAGTTAATGGTATCTACACTATTATATGAGTCAGAAACAACCATATAATGACAACATTGATAAAATGCCTCTGGGGCTTGAAATATCCCATCACTTCTTGGTACCATTAGAAATGGTGTAAGTTCATTCACAGGCCCTGGAAGTTGCTGCATATGGACAAGCTTATTTTTCTAGTTTCATATCTCTACACCATATCGGTGATGCTTCCAGGATACATGCATGTGAATGTTTGAGATGTCACACCTTCTACTTCCTACATTTAATTGTACTATTCTTCTCTGCTTTTGTCTCTACTGCTATTGACCACTTGAATCAGCCCAAAAGCCATCTCATATTCCTTGCTTTTGATAATGCCCTGTCCCTTTATGACATGTGTTTCCCCTGTGAAATAACCTGAATCCCTTGCTATAGTTTACCATTCAAAAATATGGTTTTGATTCAGGATGCCAAGAGAACAGTGTGAAATATATATATATATATATATATATATATATATATATATATATATATCTTAAGGATCCTTTGGGGTAATATTGATTCAACAGTTAAAATTATCACTTAGGAAATGCTAACACATAGTGATATAGTTGTCCATTTACTTATCTGTATTCTCCACTAAGCTGTGAGACCTACAAGGGAAGAAAAATTTCTATCTTGTTCATTTTCTTTCTTTCTTTTATTTATTTACTTATTATTGTTATTTTTAAAGACAGGGACCTTATGTGGCCCTGCATGTATTGATTTTTCTCTCTGTAACCAGATTGACTCATCTCACAGAGATCCAGGTCCCTTTGCCTCCCAAATGCTTGTATTAAAGTGCATGCCAAGACCACATGGTTCCTGTTCATTTTCTAAGAGACACATAACCTACCAACATAATAGATTCAATATGTTTTTTTCATTTTTTGTGTGAAATCAGTGTACAGCCTCTGGGACTTTGATAACCTAGGAAATTGTTCTATAACATTTTTATTATTTATTTATGAACTATCGGCATAAAAACCATCTTTTTCATTCTTGCTTCTTTATTTGAGAAAAATAATTGCATCATTTCTGCCTCTATTTCTTCCTTCCAATCCCCATATACTACTCTTTGCTCTCTTTCAAATGCATCTCTTTTTCATTAATTTTATATATACATATATATGCCTGTATATATACATATATACACACATAAAACATGTATTCCTAAATATACCTGATTAGTCTGTATAATGTTAGTTATAGCATTCTTTTAGGAGTAACCATTTTAGTATTGAGTATACTCTTTCTAGGGGAAGACTATTTCTCCCAATCTCAGCATTATTTGCTTATTCTTTGAGTAGCCATAATACCAAAATACCAGGAATGATTTCTTTCTTGTTGAGTGGGTCTTAAGTCCAGTTAGGGAGCGGTGGTTACTACCAAGATATGTATGCCAATATTGCACCATTAGGGTTATCATTCTATTCTGGTTGTTATTGAGGTTCATATGTGTCATAGCTGGCTATATGTTTGGTTGATTTCCTCCTTCGGAAGCTTGTATAGCACTTCTTGGTGCCATGAAACTCATCATCACGTAGTAGGCAATCATGTTAGTTCCAACTCTGGGTTCTGTGTATGAAGTTTATGGTGTCTGTCTTCATAAGTAGGAGTTTCATTATACCTGTGAGGGACAACCAGGAACAATAGCAATATCCTGTATATTTTGGGAGTCTCCTGAACAACTCTGACCAACAACTTGAAAGAAGAATGCCTAGGATGGAGTTTTTTATTATGCAGTCTTTGGCTCTTGTTGGGAGAATTGTCAGCCCAGATGAGATAATTCCATTTAATTTATACGCGTATACTTATCCACAGACTCCCATGTAGTACCCCTTTTTAGGTACACAGTTAATAGTATTATTCCTGATGAATAAAGAGTCCTTACTGTTCTTTTTCTTAACGATCTCTACTGTTATTTTACCCATTTCCCACCACATTCTTGTACCTAACTTTTAAGGCCATTAGAATGAAATCTCTAGGGTAAGTGAAATATACTTATGCCATTTTAGGAAGTCATGCTTTATAACAACCAAGAATATTGTCCAGATTTCTTTCATGGCTCTGAAATTGTTTCTAGGATTGTTCATGAGTCATATATTTGCGCTCACAAGTGAATGCTAGGGGCTGCTGGAATTTTTCCATATAGAATAGAAGAAGATTTGCTAAAGTCAAAGCCAATATTAGCTTCCTTGACATATCATTATCCCTTATCCTTGGCCAATATTTACTAAGAGCATTTTTTTCAGAATAACATTGCAGGAGACGTGTGAAGAATAAATTGTTAAGTATAAATGCCATTAGGAAGCCCAGGTAAATGTCACAGCAAATGTAAGTAATAAGGAATTAGATGGAGATTACACAATGTGCTCTCTCTCTCTCATTCTCTCTCTCATGCAACATGTACATGCAAACAATATTTTAGAACTGTAATAGTTTTGTTTCCTGTGAATATTAACTCAGGTTTGTTCCAAGCATTATGCTAAAGGTAACTTAAATATACACCATTTGAGTAGAAATAAAGTCTTTCTACCAGAGAAACATTTCTTTTACATATACAGCTCCTGGAATTTCTCACATGCTTCCACAATTTTTTGTAGTATTTTATTAAAGATTTATATATACAGTGGTCTTCCTACATGTATGCCTGCAGGCCAGAAGAGGGCATTGGATGTCATTGTAGATGGTTGTGAGACAACATGTGGTTGCTGAGGATTGGACTCAGGACCTCTGGAAGAACAGCCAGTGCTCCTAACCACTGATTTATCTCTCTAGTCCTTTTTGTAGTATATTTTGCTTTACCTACTCTTACCCTTCTCTCTATGCACCCATGTAAATAAAAAATGTATATTAAAATACTTTTGAAAAAAGTCCTGCATTTAACAACCTTATGGGTTTCCTTGGGATATTTATGATATTATGATGGTAAAGACAATGCAAATTGTTCAGATAAAGCAGATGGTTTTCTACATTGTTTTATTTTTCAAAATATAATATACCTATTAGAAACTCTGTTTTCAAACTATGTAGAATAGCTCATATTTGTATGAAATATACAATTTTATCTGATTTTAATGTAAAGAATGTTGTAGCAACATTTTATAATTGAGTAAAGTGTAAATGTAACCCTTATTATCATATATGGCAAGAAGCTTCATTATTATTTAATAGCTATATCTTACAAGTTTATTCAATGTTTCATTGATGCATATTAACATATTAGCTTATATCTTTATAGAGTGATCATGCAAGTTGAATAGAAGTAGGCAATGTGTAATGATCACATCAAGGTAAATATGCTAATTTTCTTCCACATTTACTCTTTATCTGTGTTGGCAATAGCCAAGGTCCAATTTAGTAGTTATTTTGAAATAATCAATTATCAATAATATGTATTCTACCCTTTGTAGAAAATTAAAAATTCTTCCCCTTATTGAATTGTACCATTGAACCATTTGTTCCATCTACCTTCTTCCCCCTTTCCAGCCTCTGCTGGCTGTTAAGCTACTATCCAAAATAATTGGGAGTTCCATTATTTTAACTTCTGCATATAATGGGAACACATGGTATATGCCTTTCTGTACTGACTTACTTCACTTAACACTGTTTTCTAGGGTCCCATAATTTCCTGCAAGTGATGGGATGTCATTGTTTTTCATGGGAGAATAACATTCTTTTGTTATATAGGTGCCACAATTTTTGCCAGTTCATCTGTCAGCAGTGGTGTTTATGCTGCTTTTGCAGGAATGAGAAATAGACTCCTCAAGTGATGCATTCTATTACCTATCAGAAGCAGCTTAGAATTGAGTTTGGAGAAAAGCAAAACCTGCTTCTGAGATCAAATGGAAAGATATTAGGTAGTGATTAGGAGCTGCTAAGATAAGAATGGGATAATGGAGGGAGGCTATGCAATAAATCTGTATTCCTGATTTTGAATGCAATACCCACATGGCAGACTGTACACACCCAGTGGTTTAGTACATTGTAGATAAGTCTAATTTTTGAGAAAAATTATATACTGAATGTACTTAAGTTCTCCAACCCTCCTACTCACTTGTATTAGCCTATTATGTTCCTATGTGTAGAGATCTAAAAATGTTATTACATTTATAGTGTAATCAACCATACATTTTATTTAGTGTGCTGAGCCATGGCATAGTTTTGAGACAGTATACTCATTTTTATAGTATACCCATTCTCTCATAAAATAAGTTTATTAACCTATAGGCTACCAAGCATATGAAATACACTTCTATCACTTTTCATATCATTTTACTAGGGAAGAACAAATGTGAAGATTGTAATTACCAGAAAAATGAAGAGGAGTGGGAATAGAGGAAAAGAGAATACAAATGAGACAGCAAGTGAAGATGAGAGAATAGGAATGAGACATTTCAAGAAAAGAAATACACAGATTTAGGGAGACTAATTATAAGTATGAATGCCAAGAGAAATGAAAATGAATCCTTAAAAGAAAAGAGAAGAAGAGATATGATGTCTCACAGCATCATATATGGGGAGGTAGAGGCAACACTGGCTCTGCCATCTGCGATGGACTTCTCACTTGCAGTTAAGGGAAGGCAGGTGGTAACTGGATCCCATGTTTATCCACCCACTCCTAGGAATAAAGCTGTGAGAATAGTAGAAAGAGGCCAACAGATGAATAAATGATGTCATGGAGTTGAGAATGAGGCAAGAGGAATTTCCCTTGTTGTGAGTGGGACTTTGGTGCACTGATTTAAATTAGTAGACCGGGAGGGAACTCCAGGATAGGGAGGAAAAGGCAAGATGAGAAAACTGTGGGAACCTGAGCTCCAGTAGACTCCTCTTTGCATGACCTTAAACATGGGAGGAATGGGTGATGTGGTCAGCTGTTGTGATGTGGACAG
This sequence comes from Cricetulus griseus, assembly GCF_003668045.3. NCBI lineage: Eukaryota > Metazoa > Chordata > Mammalia > Rodentia > Cricetidae > Cricetulus > Cricetulus griseus. The sequence continues at coordinate 247,938,052 of NC_048596.1, read as the reverse complement.
GGAGTTCTGAGACACTGTCTGCTTGGCAAACCCTTTGTTGACAAAGATCACATAATACAAAATGGAAAGACATCCATGTTCCATTTCTACATGTTGCTTGAAATGGCATCCATGAGTCTGTGTTCAGAACACGTGCTTTGCTGAGACACTGTGCATTCTCTGTATTTTTCTTCCATAAAAATATAAGTATCAATGTGCACTGATAGAGAAGATCCTATAATGTCACCTGAGGAATGGCTTATTTTCCACCTTCGTGGCATCAACCTCACCATCGAGAATCACAGGCACTTGAGGACTGAGCTGAGAAGCTGCAACAACAAGCTAAGTTAGTGTTCACCATAGCTAAAATTGTCCCAAGAAGAGAATGTAGCAACAGTTTGAATTTCTGTGTTATTGCTATTAAAATTCTCTTCATTCTGATTTGTTTATCAAACCTTTTTATGCAGTGCATCAATTGCTTGACTATAAGCAATGTGGATGGGTTAACAATATCTCAGTGTGAGGTTGGCATTTGAATATTTACCATGATCTTTACTAACTCTAATTCATATGGATGTTATGATGATTAGAGTATACAGCATATATTTTTTTTTGATAAACAAAGGTTATGAGCTAGGTGTTAGTTCTCACTTTCTTGTCTTCATTCCAAAAGTTTAACAATGTGTTGGTTGATACGTGCTAAGGTAATGTTTTTCACCTACTGACTTCTTTGGCAGCTCTATGAAATTGCTTCTTTATAACAAAATTAATGTATGGAAAAATTACTTTAGATTTCTCCTTTGTCCCATGACCTTGATGATTGCTAATGTCATAAAAAGTTAGTCATTATATAATACTCTAAAACCAAATACTGTCTATAAATACAAATCCAGTAAAGCAGAATTACAATGGTATTCTAAAGAATAAAAAAATATATATAGTTAAAATAGGGACTCCTATAGTTTTGTTTCTCGTTTATATGACCAAGTTCCTGACAAAAAGCAGTTTTAGGGAGGAAAGATTTCTTTGGACCTATTGTTTCAGATTTAGGGTTTTGGTCTGTCCAGGTAGAGATGGCAACATGAGGAGATTGGGTCAGAACTGAGGTAGAAGAGTGTGAGGCTGCTTGCTCATATTTCCATAAGTCAGACTCAGAGAGAACTAGTCAGCCAGACTGTAAAGCTCAAGGTTTATCCCCAGGTCCATGGCCCACCTCACTGCTTCCAGTTAGGTCAACTTTCTGAAGGCTCTACAACCTCTCTAAACAGCACCATTATCAAAGGGGTGAATCCTACAAGTTTGTGTAGAGGACACTTATGCCTAACCATAACAGGAATTTTCAGAGTTGAGAAAAATATGCACACTAGAGAAACACAAAGATGGAGAAAAAGTGGCCAAAGGGCAATTTGGCTTTGAGTGGAGAAAAACAGACATTTCCAATCAGTCGTGGAGTAAGGAGAGAATTGAGGCATAAATGCTCTGGCTTCATTCTGTTCCTGCCAGAGGCTCCCAGAACCTCAGATCAATAAGAGAACAGTATGCTTCATACAGAGAAATAATCTGGAGGAGAAAGCAGACATTATTAGTAAGAGCAAAGTGGACATGTGTTATTTTATGTATGAGTATATGAGGACAGTGCCTATACCATGACACACACATTGAAGTCAGAGAGAAGCAGAAGTCAGCATACATCCTGTATGAATCAGTTCTTGTCTACTGTTGGTGTTCTTGGGTTAGAGCTCAGGTTGTCATGCTTGGCAGCAATTGCCTTTATCTGCTGAACCATCCCATCTTGCTAGCTCTTAAGTGATAATTCTACGATAATATAAGGTCAGAACAGTGGTTTATCATACAACTTTAAACTTCTTCTTGTACAGTGATAGGATATCTGAAAAATCATTTAATTGGTCTAATATTCAGGCTCAGTTCCATGGAGGGAAGGAAGGATGCCTTTAAGCTGAAACCAGATATGAGTGGGTTAAAAATTTCATCTGCCTTTTGGCTAATTCCCAGTGAACAGGCCATCTATTATTCACCTTAATCCAGCTCTCCTGGCACTGGGAGTTACCATGGGAACTCTAGTTTAGCCTTTTGAACAATAAGGGCATTGGGATGGATCTGTTTTGCTGTGAGGGCAGGAGTGGGTGTTCTTCCAGATAAAAGCTATCAGAAATTAATGAAATTGGTTTCATCCGTACCTGTCTGCAGATCCTTAGTGTTTTGCCCATGGTGGAATTGAGAGATAGCCAATTTGGAAATAGTGACCTGAGCATGTTTCTGTCTGTTCCCTGCCCCCAACACACAGGAGAAGCTAAGTGCTTTGGATTTCATGCCTAATGAAGTGGTATGAAGCAGTTCATGTTTTCAAATGACTGGAGAGAAAACCTGAAATCTGTAATGAGTGAGCTGACAGTGTAGGAAGGCTCATTTGCAGGATGTAACCTGGATGAACAGAGAACATAAATTCCCTATGAGTCTCAAGAGAAAGTAAGATGGTAATTTCACAAAACCTAGACAGTATATCCCAGAAGTCCCTTCTCTTTCAGCTAGAAATATGTGGAATCCTAGTGGGAGGAATCCATGAACACTCCTTCTGGCAAAGACTGGCATTTTTTTTGGCAAATGCAAAACTTTTCTTTATCATTAATAGGTAACAGTAAATCAAGTGCTATTTCTTTATAGTTAATTTTATCTTCAGAGAACCTTTAGAGAACATAGACTTAGATTTTTACTAATTTATTATAATACTGTCAATCCTGAACTGTCATCAAATTAGCTGTCTTAGAAAAGGGAAGGACACTAGAGTGGGCATTATTATTCTAGAGTATACAGTAATTGGGTATCCCACATTAAAAAACTTTAAAGTGGAAGGACACTTGTCAAAATATGCCAGAGTAGTCTTGATAGGTTATACTTAGCAGGAAGAAAGAAAATGAAAGTTGTAGCCTGGCACCCACTAGACATCATTTATGGCACATATACTTCTATATTAGCTTCTTCTGGTACTGAGACATAACCCATTGCCAGTAACATCCTTTCTGATGTAGACAGTAAAGAACACATATGTATCAATATATTAGTATGCTTTGACACAAGCAGTATTGCTGATGGTCAGTTATTTCCTTTTCAAATGGTCTATTCAGTGGCTAATACCCTTGGGGTGAACAGCAGGCACTTTCCTTGTACACACAAGGCTAGACACCTGCCAATAAGGAGAAAATCCATTTTATAACCATAAGAGATGAGTTTCTAGCCAGAAGGTTGGAACCTGATACACATGTAGACTTGATAATATGATGGGAAGAACAGCTATTTTGTTAGTGAGATGTATTCTTATGCCACAGTAGCTCCTCCCTTAACTAGGTGTTTTCAAGGCTTCACTGCTAAGCCTGTCCTCTATCTGAGTTCTAACTCCAAACACATGCTTTCTCTTTCTCCTCCTTCTATCTCCCCTTTCAGACACCAGCTAAGATCATAAGCACTCCAGCCATGAATACAGGTTTCTCACTCTCTCTGAAGACGCCCAAACCATGCAGCTACTCATAGATTTCCATTGCTGAATCTGCTGCTTACCACACAGAAAGTGTCACTATTCACTCTATCATTTCTCTTCTGCTGACTCCAATAAAATTGTTCCAGAGTTTTCTTCTGGGTTTAACTTTAAATTCTTCTATCTACAAGACAAAGAACCCACAAAGGGGTCTTGAGACCTTTAATGATTGTATTTTAAAAATATAAGCATATTCTTCATTTTGTCTAAAATTCAACAAATATTTTCCAGTTCAGTTTAAATAAATTCAAAGCCAGCCCCACTGTCTGAGAAGTCCCAGATGACCCCTGTCTCCATTTGTTAATGTATGTGCTCATAGCCTGACTGTCCTTCCTGTAGTTAGTTTGAGGGCAAACTTCCCTTGGAAAGTGTTTTGTTCTCAGCAGTTAAACAATTCCTGGAAATACAGGGGAAAAAAACAAAAGGAAACAAATCAATGAAACCACCCCAAAATGAAAATTAAAAAAATGAATTTTGTTTCTCACTAACGATAGGAGGAGACCTTATACCTCTTAATCCAAGTTTGCTTTCTGACTCTTTCTAGATCTCTTTATAACCCCATGGATGAGGTTTTTGATTACTATGCTTAAATACTGGAAATTACTGATTCCCATCAACCATGAGAAATGCATGTTCCAATCACTTTACACAAAAAGATGATATCTTTATCCACCAGACAGACACACTGTGAAATGGACAAACACTTGCATGGTTTAACTCTTGGCCAGTCAATACCACTGAATGTTATTAAACAGCCTCTTGAATGAACACATTATTCCATGCCAAACATAGACATTTATGTGGTTTATGAAGTGAAAGGACAATCGGACGTATTTATTATCCTGCAATTGTATAGCACTGCTTTCCATGATGTTTGTTTACACAGAGTAATTGTGTCAAACATATTGGCACACACATGGGCTGTGAAACAGTGGTGTAGTGAAATTTAAACTAATGGGTTGGTGGTCTCTTTTCCTGAATGACAGCTGTCTATTGGTGATGTGAATCAGTTGCTAAATATGGATTATTGTTTGTGATCTAGACAATTATGATTTTTATACTGTGGCATTTTAGACTCACTTTAAGAGTAATCAGAGTAGGCAATCAATCCAACTAGAAAACGTCCTCCATTTATCAAGACCTTTCCAAGCCTTCTGATAACAAAGTCATCACCATAACCTTTAGGTTAAGCTGTGCCCTGATGGTACACAGCAATGCCTGTAGGTTGTCAATGATTTAATAATGTATACTTAAATAAAAATCAGAACACTGGTGTCAAAACATGTTTCAAAAATCACCCAAAAAATTATGTTGGCCAAAGTGAAGCAAGACTCTGATTATATCTGAAGTAGGTCTAATACTGACCTCTCATAGGAGTCTCTCAACACAGAAAACCCTGCCTCTGAGAGTGTATTCTAGGTATGATTTTGAAGTATTTTAAGCCACACAGAGTACAGACACTCTTAAATGGCACACTTGCCAACATTAACTTAATGTAAGCCAGTATACATCTGTTAGTATTCAGGCCTTTGGGGTTATGATAGACTACACCCTCAGTTGCAGCCACGAAGAGCATCTTCTGTGTCTATTCACTATGTTCCCTTTAAAAGGGCCTTGCCCACCTCTTGCTTTCTTTTATTTCTTCCTTCCTTCCTTCCTTCCTCCCTCCCTCTCCCCCTCCCGCCCTCCCTCCCTCTCACTCTCCCTCCCTCTCTCCCTCCTTCCCTCCCTTCCACTCTCCCTCCCTCTCTCCCTCCCTCCCTCTCTCCCTCTTTCCCTTCCTTCCTTCCTCTCTCTCTGCCCCTCTCTCTCCCACTCTCCTTCTTTCTCTCCTCTTCCACTACTCTTGTCCTCAGGGATCGGTTTCTGCCCCCCTTTGCCCCCTTTTCTGCCCCTCTTCTCTCCTCTTCTGATAAACCTCCTATGTGAGTCCTGTTGTATAGTGTGACTTCTCTTCATGGCATTTTAAAATTACAACAGTATCATTTCAGCAAACAAAGGTGCTAGGCACAACATGGAGACAACAGGTACTACAAGCAAAATATATGTATATACTTGCAAAACAACACACTATGAGTAAACATTTTCTGTATTTGTTACTTCACTCATTACTGAAACCAAATACCTGACAAGCAGCAACTTGACAGAGGACAGTTGGAAGCTGGTTCATGGTTTGAGACAACTATGGTTGGGAAGGAAAGGTGTCAGAAGTGGTCAACCCCAGGTGGCTGGCAACTTTTTCATAGATGAGCCAATCAAGAAGCAGAGAGGCATGCTAGCACTTGGTTTACTTTCTTCTTTTCCAATGGGATGGTGCCACCCACATTCAGAGTAGGTCTTTTCACCATAGATAAACCACTCTGCAAAGCCCTTACAGATATGTTTAAAGGAATGTGTCTTAAGTGATTTCAAAATGTTCATGGTCATGTTGACAATAAAGATGAACCATCATACTTTCTTCCTTAGTTTTGCTTACCTCTGTGTTCTAAGAGTTGAAAATAAAAATTCTGTTTTACCTGACATTACCAACCCTCTGTATAATGATATATGAATAGGTTTTCCATATGCAAATTAGCTTATATCTAAGACTGTTAATAATATATTGTTCATGTTATCTAGTTTGCTGCATATAATATATTTTCATATTGTAAATCAAGTCCTTTATTAACAAGAATTTTTAAGACAATTGAATGAATACAAAATGCTTCATATTCTTTTTAATTTCATGAAATTAGAAATGTGAAACACGTAAATATTTATGAATATTTAAATTGAGAGCCATTTTAAAGTTAGTTTATTGAGATCAAAAGCTATAATCAGACTTATAAAATTTCATCTCATTAAAATTAAAAATGCCTTCTAATGTTTATATATGTATTATATTTCATGGCTAATTTATTTAATAAACATGATTTGATATACAGAAGCTTATGTATAAGAAGAATATATATACTATTTTCATAAGACATGCTATAAAATACTATTTAAATAAATTTACATGCAAGATAAAAACTTCAGTCATATTTTTAAAACCTGATGAAATAAAAATCAGTTCTTATTGTTGAGAAAGGACTCTAATGACCTTCAGATTTCCTAATTCATTTGATTGTATTTTCAATGCATTTCACAATCTTTCTGACATGCAGACATTATAGAGGGAATTAATTCTTGAATTTCATCTTCATGGTCGGGGGTCTGAGTCTTTATTCCTTTCATCTAATGCACAGCATTTCCCCATAGTTACTTGGGTGATAATGAACTATTTAAGCATTTCTGAATGTAGAAAATAGGCACCAGTTGGATGGTCATTTATTTGGATTGAAGAAAATGATCTTATAATGTTAGTGATTATGTTAATTACTTCAAAGGGATGGATTGAACATATGGGTAGACAAAATGGAATAGGAGAAGTGTATTGTGTTGCTAAGACACACCAGTGGCAGACATGAATGATTTAGAAAAATAAGCTAATTGAAGTTGTATAGGGCATTTCAGATTAAAATTTGATTCATTTATTGTGTATCTATTATTTTCTGAGATTATCTTTACTTGAATTTGATATCAATATCTTATGTGCAGTTATGTTAGCTTTTCCAATCAAAACTTAAATAAATTGTTGCCCTTAATATTACCTAGATGAGGCAAGCTTCTCCATTCCTGGGAGAGAACCTGAGTATCTCTAGGTCATCTCGTATCTATAATAGTTTTGGGAAGCCCAAAGGTTGCATATAAATAAGCATATTTGAAAGCCTGTGGCAGGATGGTGCATAATGTTTAGGTAATGACTAAAATGTAGTGAACAGAATTCTCAATTTAGGCTGGCTGACAAATGAGAAAATGAACATAGCTAATTTAAACATGGTCTGGTAAAGGAAAAATAAATCACTTACTGCTACTCTTTTTAAAATGGATTCTAATATTTAATTATTATTACACTTGCTCTGAATTAATTAAGTGACCATGGCTTTGCTAGATACACTAGAATATTGACAGCGAAGACGTACAGTGCCAGAGGTTGACAATCTAGTTAAACTGCCAAGAAAGCAAACACATGTTAAATATTCTCAGCAAGAGCAAAATGGTTGGCTTGCAGAAGAAGAAGAAGAAGAAGAAGAAGAAGAAGAAGAAGAAGAAGAAGAAGAAGAAGAAGAAGAAGAAGAAGAAGAAGAAACAGGTGACAGAATATTGAGTGATTTCTCCCTTGTTATATATTTGAATGACTATGTATATAGAGTTACTTGCAAATATCTTGTGAGCTTTCATTTGCTTATTTTCTTTCCTCCTTAACTGGAGAAGTGTTTTATATTACAAAAGGTTTCCTTTCCTCACCAACTGACAATCTATTCTTCCATGAGTAGAAAAATGTGACTATTAACTTTAACAAATGGTTCTTAGTGAAAAACATATTACAAGTGCGAAACAGGACTGAAATGATGAATTAGAAGAAAGTCTTTGTCACTAATGAAGACCTGAGTACATGTCTCCAGAATCCACATGTTGTAGGCATTGGCACACATAGCCAGTGTTCCTATTGGTAAATGGAAGGTGAGGACTGAAGAATCTTCTGGATCTCAAGGGTCATATAGTCTTGTGTAAATAACAGTGAGCAAAGATTCCTGTCTCCAAGATAAGTGAAGGCTGCCAACATCTGAGGATGCTGAGATTGCCCTGTGACATCCATAATTTGCCTTCAAAAGCCTGCACTCATATCACTCATATACAAACTCACACAAACATACTCATCTCTCTCTCTCTCTCTCTCTCTCTCTCTCTCTCTCTCTCTCTCTCTGTCACACCCCACACAAGCATATATACATGTTTTTAAATATAAGTGCACACACTATTTTAAAAATCTGAATTTAACTTGAAATCCAACCAATCCTAGTTTTCTGTGTTTTAAATAATTGCCATATAAATAGTAGTCATAATTCCATGAAAATCAGTTGTTTTATTGACTGCCATGATTTAGTTATTATACATGGCACACTTACATGAAAACAACATGTTGTACTATATAAAAATAACTTTGTGTCAGGCATTGGTGGCACACGTCTTTAATCCCAGCACTCAGGAGGCAGAGATACTCGGATCTCTGTTGAGTTGGAGGCCAGCCTGGTCTACAGAGCAAGTACCATGATAGGCTCCAAAGCTATAAAGAGAAATCCTGTCTCAAAAAACAAAAAACAAGAAAACCCTTTGTATGTAAATTAAAATAAGACAGTTTAGTGATATATTAGTCCAGGTTATTTAAAAGAATAGAACTGACACAATGAACACACACACACACACACCACACACAACACAAATATATATATATATATATATATATATATATATATATATAGAGAGAGAGAGAGAGACAGACAGACAGACAGAGAGAGAGACAGAGAGACAGAGAGAGAGAGGAGATTTTATTGCATCAGACTGGGTGACATGATATAGTCCCCATATAAAAATGGCTATATTACAATGAAAAGGCCAAGCAGCTGGTAATTGTCCAGTCTATGACTCTGGATATCTCAGCAGGCAAAATCTGGCAATGGAGACCCAGAGAATTCCTGGAGAGATGCTGGTCTTTAGTTTATGTTGGAGTCATGAAGAATTGGGAGTTAATACAGGACACCACCACAGAATAGACTTGCCAGTGAGAGAGAGAGGACAAGCATGCAAAATGCAGTTTCTTTCATGTCATTTTTTGGGGTGGCTGCCACCAGAAAGTGTGGCCCAGATTTGGAGCAGTTCTTCCTTCTTTGAAAAAAAAATAAGAAAATTTCTCACAGGAATACCTTTCGTCTTGGTTTCTGGTGATTATAGATGCAGTCAAGATGACAACCAAGATTAGCTATCACAAATATCAAGTGGCAGAAAGTGCTTGCTGTCTATCTTTAATTTCCTTCTTTTCATACTTAAGTAAATTTCTTAGTATTTGCAAATATGTAACAAAAAGGACAGGAAGTACATATATTTTATGCCTTGCCCTGTAACTTAGTGTGAGATATGAATAGGTTCTTGTCTAGGTCAGAAGAACTGAATACCTCCCGAGAGGTCTGACACCTTGGCCTGCCTTCCCATTTCCTCTCTGGTAAAGTTTTTAGTTTAGATCCATTTCCCTCCAGTCAATGTGTCAGACAGAAATAAACCCCAATCCTATAAAGCCCTACATTCGAGATCTCAGTTATATCAACTTAGCCTGTTCATTAAGCAATATAGCCTCTCTTGACAGGTATAACAGTAAAAGCAAAATTGCATTTTTAAAAGTTTTTATAACCTTCATTTTTCTCATGGGACAATATTAGAGACTATAAATTCCAAATACCTGCACATCTATCCTCCCGGCATATTGTTTTCTGAAAGGCATTGAATCTCAGTAATGGTGGTATTATTTAGACAGCAATGACCCTCCAAGCTGTCAATGCTGCCTTTGCATGCCACACTTCCCCCAGGTTTTCTGCTTAAACTCTCTTTCCACTAATATCTGTGATTTACAGTCCTAATACCTCACCTCTGAGAAACTATCACCACATTGTCTTAGCCTGCTGAAAATTTCATAGCTGCTGCTGATGGTGTCTACATTTAAAGGGAAGAAAGGGGACTCAGAATATCTCAGTGGGTAAAGGCACATGCTGCCATTTTGAAAACCTGAGTTCAATCTCTGGACCAACAGTGGAAGGAAAAAACAAGCTCCTGAAAATTATACTGTGACCTCCACATATGCACCTTGACAAGCTCTTCTGACAAATATTAATAAATAATTAAATAAGATACAGGTTATTAGGATACTGGTATTGTTATTCTGCACTAGAATAACAGCACCCCCCCTCTCTCTGTCTGTCTCTCTCTCTCTCTGTCTCTCTCTCTGTCTGTCTTTCTCTCTCTGTCTCTCTCTCTGTGTCTCTGTCTCTGTCTCTGTCTCTCTCTCTCTCTCTCTCTCTCTCTCTCTCTCTCTCTCTCTCTCTCTCTGTTTTTTGAGACAGGGTTTCTCTGAAGCATTGAAGCCTGTACTGGAACTCTCTGTGTAATCCAGGCTGGCCTCAAACTCACAGAGATTCACGTGCTTCTGCCTCCAGAGTGCTGGGATTAAAGACGTGGGCCACCACCAACCTATTTAGTATTTTTTCTTTTATGGAAATCTTACATATATTCAAAATAATAACTTTTATGAGATTCCTAAAATCTGAATAATCTTTTCTCCATAGCTGTCTTTTACTGTTGACACCTCCTTAATTAGCTAGCACTGTTTTCCCCAAATTAAGTGATCTGTGTGATTATAATACTATATGAATGCTCACACTGTTACACCATATTTCACAATTAGAACTCTTAATTTCTAGCATGTAGGATTTACTCAAGTGTTAAAGGGGCTCCTCTAAGAAAAACAATTCATAGGAAGATGTAGCTCAATGAGAAAATGCAACTGCTTTTTCCTTCCATCATAAGCAGCTATGAAATAGTTTTGAGTTTAGACACTTAAGAGTCATAAAGGACTCTTTGTATTGATGGAATTCTCATTTTTCAAATGTTAACCCAAACGGTCTGAACAGTCAAGAAAGAATGCCCTAAGTCAGCACTTCCCAGGCATGGAAACTGCATCCTTCAAAGGAATCAGACAAACTCCTTGTCCCCACACAATCCTTCTTTACATTTTTACCATTTTATTATACCTCACTCACACAAGGTTGGAAGAGTCCAATCTTTGGTAAATATATCTTTTTATTAATTTTTTTCACTTATTTTACATGCTCACAACAGTTTCACCCCTCTCCTCCCTCCTATTCCCCCACCTACCTAGCACCTCAAATCTATGCCCCTCCTAATTCACTCCTCTTCTGTATCTATTCAGAAAGGGGTAAGTCTCCCATGGGTGTCAACAACACATGGAGCATCAATTTGAGGCAGGACCAAGCTTCTCCACCTTGGTATGCATGTCTTCATCTTATTCAGAACATAAGGCACCAGAATATATATTCGTTTTTTGTCACACAGAACTCTATGAGTTTTCTGGATGATGTGCACTTCAGTAGGGTCATCCTTTGCCATTCCTTGTAGGAAGCATCACATGTGGCAGCTTTTTTCCCCCTGTAACTGTTTTATTCAGCAAAGATATCACATACCTTACTCTGAGTTCATTCATCACATGCTATGGCTGATCTTTTTACTGCCTTGTCACTATTGATAGTTTATAAACTAGTGTCTCTGCTTCACATAATCAGCTTGTCTGCGCTCACACACTCCAAAGTCATTTTCTGATTTTCTGAATTCACTTTGTACCCAGTTTTCTGATCCTGCTTCCCTTGCCAACCTTCTTGACCATAATCAAGTGATGACATGTTTTCTAGGAAGGAGAAACTATAGAGAAATAAGCCTCTTCATGTCAGAACCAAGCACCTAAGACTATTGCTAAGGGAAAAAAATAAAGAGGTAAAACAAACAATACAAAATGGGGATTTTTTGTTTCTGCTACTTTTTGTAAACAAAACTATAACAAGTTTGCTTTACTTGGTGGTTAGAATACTTGTTCTTCTAGAGAAGCAGTGTTCAGTTCCCAGCATTCACGTTAGGTACACATAACCCCAGTTCTGGGGGAACTAAAGTTGTCTAGAATCCATAGTCATCTCCCTACATACAACCTACAAAAAGAACCAATAAAAGTTTAACATAGTAAAACTATGTATGAAAAGGACAAGTATCAAGTAAGGATTGTATTTATGATATCCAGTCCATTTGTTTTGGCAAATTCAGAGAAAATACTCAATTATTAATCCTATCTTGGTGAGTCCAAAGTTTTGTATCTAATTTACCTTCTATTATAGCTAAAGAAACTATAACCATCTAGTCTTCAACTTTATCAAAGACCCCAGATGGATATATTAGCGGAGTAAACAAACTACAGTACATGTCAATTGCAAATGGCAATTGTCAAATAGAAATGACAGACATGTGACTGCTTGGATAGATACCCAAGGTTTCTCTGCAATATTGGAGCATATATGTTCACCTTAAGGCCTGGAATATTTGGCAGACCCTTATATAAAGCAGGAAGTTTGAAGGACTGTCCTGCCTTGTTATGGCAAAGTTTCGCAGTCACTTTCCTACATGCCTTGCTTGTCCAGTTTGTACAGAATACTGTCAAGAAGTCAGGGGAAGAACAGATTCTTCCTTAAATGGCTAGTTTTGCCACAATGAAAGCAAATTCCATATGGAGTGTCTTTGATGCTCCTCATCTTCTCTGAAGTAAATTACTGCTGTCAGGAGTAGATGTGTCTCACTGTCATGAAATCCCTCATGTTATTAAACATCTTAAACACCATAATCTGTAGGTCTCCAAAGTGTTTGAAGACTATCAATCTATCTAAATATATCCATTTAACCTTGAAAACATACCTATTATGACTATAAGATTATTATAGATGACTATTAATCTGAATTTCTTAATTACACATTACATTTAAAAATGAACTGCACAAGCACAATAACCAAACAAGAGCAGAAAGACATACTCTCTGTATAAAAAACTAACTTTATATTTGTATTAATATACTAAAATTCATATCAATGTAAAGTGTTTGATGTTAATAATGTCTTTTTATTTTATATTTCTATACACCCCTTAAATAATGATAAACATTTGAACCCACCAATGACCAAAAAATATAAGCCTCGGACTCCTATCCTAGCAAATTCCATAATGCCTGCCCAGCCAGTGGGCCATCACAATTGGCCACCTCACCACCTGATGGTCAAGTGCAATTACTGCAGCTGAATGGTACAGGTGAACTTGAAGGATAGCATAATATCTGGTCAGGTAGACAGTTGGGAATATTCTCGCTACTTATATGAATTAAGTGTTAGAGGAGGCTTATGAATTGCCAGTGATTTACTTATATGTTGTCATAGCAATCAGTTTTATATGGTCTCCATAGTGCCTATGTGAAACAATTATTGACTTCATGGCCACTGTTAATAGGGTGATGCCCATGGATTGGGAACTCCTAGTGGCAGCTGTGCTTGAAAACTCACCTCAGATACAGTGGAGGGATCTTTTCATGGAAGAAGTTAAGGCCTTAGATCTTCAAGGCATAAAGAATTTTTATGAAGCTCCCCAGGCTAAGATCCTGGGTGAGGGCATTTATGCTAATCCACAGGTTCAGGCTGAATATGATGTCCTACATGACCTTATGTAGGACATCAGCCTTGAATGCCTGGGACAAGGTTCATGAGTCAGGAGAAAGAGTATAAAGCTATATCAGAATAGAACTGGGAACAACAGAACAGTTCTATGGCTTTTTACAAAGGTTAAATAGGGCAGTAGAATTACAGGTATGGATCCAGAAACAAGAAGATTAATCATATATACAATAGCTCATGAAAATGAAAACCCTATATGCAAAAGAATACTTTTGCTTTTAAAGATCAGATCAGCTTCGCTGGAAGAATGGGTTTTGCATACAGCTAACCTCCACTATAATGTACAAGGTACAGGAGCTTGGGTAGGTGAGGCAATCTCAAAAGGTTTAAAGAGATCCCAAGAGGTTAAATGTTCTCAAGGTAATGACACAGCACCTTGGGAAGAAGAACCTTACAGAGGTCAGCATAGGTACCAAAGGCCAGAAGTTGTCACTACTATGAACCAGGACTTTGGGCAGGAATAGCCTTCCCCAGGAGGACAAGAAGGCACCAGGCACCTAGATGTTTCAGCTGTGGCAGAATGGGACATATTGAGAGAAATTGTAGGCAAAGAAATTCTGACAATGCCTCATACAGGAGGCCACCAACTTCTGGATTTTTTAGAATATGTGGTAAGGACAGACACTGGACCCCTGAATGTAGATCGACCAGAGACATTCAAGGAAACCTGTTACAATTGGGAAATGCTTTGAGGGGACTCTCGAAGGCCCCCACATTGAGAAAAGTCTGATCATTCCCAGTCACTATGGAGGACAATTTTTCACAGGATGAATAAATGGTACATTGCCTATTGAAAAAAGTGATACTACTCTAGATTGTAGTACGGCTAGTAATGAGGAGTCAAACATGACTGAACGAGATGATAAATGCATACTTCGGCAAACTTCTATTAATGATAAGATGCCTCAGCTGAAAGTAAGAATTAATAATAAAGTTATCACTGTCTTGGTGGACACTGGGGCAGACATAACTATTATTACCCAAAAGTCCTGGCCTCAGACATGGCCTCTTAGAGAGGTGAATGTACAATTTTTAGGGATTGGAACTCTATCTAGAATTTGGCAGAGTGTTAATTGGGTGGTCTACATTAAATCGGAAGGACAGAAATGATGGCTAAAACCGTATGTCACAGATATAGCAATAAATCTCTGGGGTCATGATCTGTTACAGCAATGGAAATACTCAGATTAATATTCCTCCGGTATCAGATATAAATTATGTACAATCTTTCGATGGTAGAAAATATTTGGTAAGACGCTATGGAAAACAGTTACCAACCATACAGGCTGTGCAGAAACTAAGTACAAATGATAAAACTTCAGAGGAGCCAAAGGCCCTACCCTTAAAGTGTCTTACAGATGAACATGTCTGGGTAGGACAATGGCCTATGACCTCTGAGAAGCTAGAGGCTTTAGAAAAATTAGTACAGGAACAGCTAGAGGCTGGGCATATAGAAGAATCTACCAGCCCTTGGAATTCTCCTGTATTTGTTATCAAAAAGAAGTCAGGTAGGTGGAGAATGCTGACAGATCTGAGAGCCATAAATAAGGTGAATAAGGTGAATCAGCCAATGGGCTCTCTGCAACCTGGAATGCGGTTGCCTTCCTTGATACCTAAAGGATGGCTAATCATAGTCATTGATCTGAAAGATTGTTTTTTCACAGTATCATTATAAGAAACTGATAGAGAAAAAATGTGTTTACTGTTACAACTCTTAATAATTCACAACCACTTAAGAGATTAGAGTGGAAGGCTTTGCCACAAGGAACGCTAAATAGTCCTACTTTGTGCCAGCACTTTGTACAGCAATCTTTGGGAAAAATTTGTAAGAAATTTCCACAATCTGTTCTTTACCATTACATGGGCGACAATCTTTTATCATATTCTAATAAGGAAATATTGAAACATATGTTTGAAATGGTGAAAGAAGTTCTGCCTCATTGGGGGTTACAGATTGCCCCATAAAAGATATAAAAGGGAGATTTTAGTAATTATTTAGGTTACAAGATGGACTTACAAATAATCAGACGTCAAAAGGCACAAATTAGAAGGGATCATTATTAAACTCTTAATAGTCTTCAGAAGCTGCTAGGGGAAATTTCTCAATTACAGATGATTATTGGTGTGGAAGGACATGACTTAAAGTATCTAAAAATGGCCCTTAATGGTGATAAGGACCTAAACAGTCCACAATTATTATCCAATGAAGTGGGGAAATGAATTGAAATGGGTGGAAAGCAGAATACCAGATGCACTGTAGATCGTGTAGACCCTAATCTACACTGCATTCTGGTCACATGACCATCAAGAGAATACCCTTCTGGGATTCTGATGCAGAGAGAAGATATTATATTGGAGTGGATATTTCTGCGACATAAATAGAATAGAAAGCTGAAGACATATATAGAAAAGTTTTCTGAATTGATTCTAAAGGGCAAATTAAGACTTCGTCAACTTACTGAAAAAGATCCAGCAGAAATCATAGTACCTTTAACTAAAAAGGAAATTTCCTCCTCATGGAAGGATAATGAATAATGGCAAAATAGCTCTTACTGACTTTTTGGGAATGATTAGCAACAATTATCCCAAAACTGACAGAATTAAATTCATAAAAAAAAAAAAACCACTCTGGATTCTATCACGCATTGTAAGACAAACTCCCATTTCTGGCATTCTTACCTTCTACACTGATGCCAACAAATCAGGTAAGGCATGTTATAAAACAGGTGAGGTAAGTAAAGTAGTTCAAAGTTCATATACATCTGTACAGAAGGCAGAATTATACTTGATTCTCATGGTATTCATGGATTTTACAGAGCCTCTTAATATGGTCACTGTTTCTCAATATGCAGAGAGAGTTGTTTTACACATTGAGACCACAGAATTCATTCCTGATAATACATAATTAACTTCACTGTTTATACAACTGCAGGGCACTATCAGGAACAGAACTAAT
The DNA here is from genome assembly GCF_003668045.3 of Cricetulus griseus. Lineage (NCBI taxonomy): Eukaryota > Metazoa > Chordata > Mammalia > Rodentia > Cricetidae > Cricetulus > Cricetulus griseus. The sequence goes on along the minus strand of NC_048596.1, from coordinate 247,921,382 downwards.
CCTTTATACAATTATACAGTTATACAATGATATAACTCATATCAGATCCCAAATGGGTCTTCCTGGCCCACTAATACAAGGTAATGATGAAACTGATCATTTACTAATAGGAAGCGTGCTAGAAGCCTCAGAATTTTATAAGAAACATCATGTAAATAGCAAAGGTTTGAAAAAGGACTTCTCCATGGCAACAAGCCAAGAAGATTGTGAGAAACTGTCCTAATTGTTCATTTTATAACCAAGCTCCATTGCCAGAAGGCTGTAATCCTAAGGGCAATCAGAGAATTTAGGTTTGGCAGATGAAAGTCTTTCACTTTGCAGAATTTGGAAATTTAAAATATGTGCATCATACCATAGATACCTTTTCAGGGTTTCAATGGGCTACTGCTCTTAGCTCTGAAAAGGCTGATTCTGTTATATCACATCTGTTAGCTTATTCTTTTTAAATTTTTTATAAACTAACTTTTCCATGCCTATTTGTATCCATTTATTATATTCTTTAAACACAACATAACCTGTTTAGGATTTGTTTTAAATGTGAAGTGCCTTACTATGTATCTCTAGCCTTTTCTGTCTGCATGAGCAAAATCTTAAGCTGCTAAGCTACAAGTAGGTCCTCTGCCTCAGCTTTGTTGGCTGGCTTCATCTCCTCCTCAGGTCTATGAGAGCTGAGCCTTAAGCTTGCAGTCCCAGTCAGAAGGTGCGTTTGACCAGGGACTGCATTCAACTATGTCAACTTTAGGATGTTGGTGCCCTGCAATGTAGCAGGCCTTTTACTTAGCTTTTTATTTCTACTTTACATACCAGCTGCTCAAGGGCTCACTGTAAGTTTTTCTTTTTCTTTCTTTCTCTTTCTTTCTTTCTTTCTTTCTTTCTTTCTTTCTTTCTTTCTTTCTTTCTCCCTTCCTTCCTTCCTTCCTTCCTTTCCTCCTTTTATCTTTCTTTCTTCCTTCCTTTCTTTCCTCCTTTTATCTTTCTTTCTTTCAGTCTTTCTTTCTATTTTTCTCCCTTCTTTTCTTTCACTCTTTCTTTTCTTATTTTTCAGCTATCTTAGGCCAGATGTGGAAATTCAGCACCACATTAGAATGCCAAAATGTCCAAGCTTTTTCTTTTGGAGTACCAACCAGCTCCCAAATAATGACACAGAGACTTATTAGTTTTGAATGCTCAGCCTGGCTTAGGCTCCTTTTGGCTAGCTCTTTTGAATTAAATTTATCTGTTTTTCTTTATGTACATTTTTCCTTGGGGCATTTTACTTTTCTCTCATTCTGTATATCTTACTTTCACTGCTTGTCATGCCTGGCTGGTTGGTGACTATCTGTCTTCTTACACCAAAGGTGCCCCTCCTTCTCTCCTATCTTCTTCTGTAGTTACTCTTCTCTCAAGCCTAGATTTCTCCTCCTATTTATTTTCTCTGCTTATCACCCCTGCCTATCCTTTCTCTGAGTAGTTATTCGCTGTTTAGCTCTTTATTAGACCAATCAGATTTCTTAGGCAGACATGGTAAAACAAATGCAGCACATCTTTACATAATTAAACAGACATCCTTAAGTCATTGAACACATGTAGCATAAACAAATATAACACATCTTTGGTCAGGTAAAATAATATCCCATAACTGTGGATGGTATCTGAGAAGGAATAACACCTGAAATTCTCCTCTGCTGTCTATGGGCATGCACACACATGTACACACACACACACACACACACACACACACACACACACACACACACATACACACACACACACACACACACAGAGAGAGAGAGAGAGAGAGAGAGAGAGAGAGAGAGAGAGAGAGAGAGAGAGCTTAATAAATACTAGCTTAAAGCAACAAGTTTTTGACAAAAATAAAAGAGACTAGGAAATGTATCCCAAAGCAACAACCATTGATTTAACAACATTTTTATTTGCCATTCCCATCTCTTTTCATTGACGGATGATTCCATAAAATAGCTTTCACACAGAATTTGGAATCTGTACAACTCATAATCACTCAGTTATCTCTGAGAACTATCACAAGCATCAGAGATAAGCCTTAAGCGGTTTATTTGCCATCATAGTGGCTATTTATACAGTAAATTTTCTTATGGGGTCAAGGAACATGTATTTTTGAGATTATGAGAAAAATATTATATCCACACATGGAGCAAAGCACTTAGGATGATTTTGAAGATAACTTGTTTATTGCCTGTAACAGTACAAATTGAGCCAGGTGGCTGGGAAAGATACATTTTAGTCCTGAAAATTAACTTCAGGAGGGACAGAAAGAAAGTGCAATGACTAGGATATGATCTTTATTTGCTGACTGTTAAATAAAAGCTAAGTGAATAAAAGTGTAGTTGTGCTTCAAATTAACTAGACTCTTTCTCAAGATTGAGACATTTAAAATGCACCCACAAGTCTTTGAGAGTATGGGATTGTAGCTGTGCATATTTTCCTTGTGGCACAATATGGGTCACAAGAACTAATAATCTTTCATTTCTAAAATAGAAATATACTGATGCATAAATATATTGCTAGTACTAAAGCAGTCTGCAGGGTATCATTTTTCTCATAATAGGAAATGGCAGAAGTAGGCAATGATATTTTCCCTGTATGAAACGGAATGGAATGATCTTTTGCAATTACAATGCATAGACTCTACTGGTCGTGGTGCAGGAAGCATAACAATTTACATATTTTAATTTAAAGGTTAGAGACCTCTGTCAAAGCAACAGCTTGGACCAGGTCAGCAAGGAGAAATCGAGAAGAGAGAAATAATTGAAAAGGCAGTTCCCAACAAAATGAAATTTGTCTCGTTGTCACTTAAGGTTGTCTTCTTGTCTTTCTGTGGGAGCAAGGTCAGCTTAAGAATGAAGGGAGGGTAGAGCATGGTGGATCGCTAAGGACCAAAGGATAATTTTTCTTTAATAACAGTGGCAATTGCAATATATATTTATGAGGGGGAGAGGAAAAATGCATATAGCTTCCCAGTTAAGAGCTAGCAGGTGACCTTTGCAGGGAAAGCTTGCAGGCATATTCAGGCAGATCTAAAGTTTGTCTTCAAAGACAAACAGGTTACATAGGCGATGAAATACTTAATGAAATAATTCAGTGTGACATATTGATATTGAAGGCTGGAAGGCAGAAAAGGATTTGTGACAAAATTAAGGAATGTCTCTCTTGAATCAGTTCCCCCAATTCCTTTCTTTAGGGTCTGAAATAAGGCTGGCACAAGCAATGGATACTGTTTTATTTTTCATCCTGAGTCTTTTCCAAAGTGTGAATGCTAATGTGAAGTTCAACACCTGTAGCCAAAGGAAAATTTCACTGGAATATAGGCCAGAGAGAATTTAGATGTGAAATGTTTATTTGGGTATATTTGGAAGGGGTTTAATCTCTGCACTGTCATGTGTTTTCACTTAGAGTATACACTATTGAAAAATCCTGGGGGAATAGGGAAGCTGGGAATGAAGTATGTTCAATGTTGGTCTGAGATAGAGATATTGGAAGACAGCTTCAATTATTATCATGGCATCAGTAAGGCAGCCAAACTTCATCTGTGAAGATAAGCATTGTCACAGTATCTGGGACTATTAAAAAGCCTTTCCTTGAGAAAAGAAAGATAAGTATTTCCTGTACATGAAATAAAGTCATCTTATACAGGAGAAGGAAAGAAAAATAACTCCCCAAACAGTTCTATTCAGTAGTTAGAAATTTAATTTCTGCCCTAACACATTTGGGGGGGGGTTCAACTTTCCATGTCAGTGATTCTTAGCTGGTGGGAAGTCACCAAATTTCCAGGAAGTCATATAGGAAAAACAAAATGTGTGCAAGTGACTCTCATCCTCCAACATTTGGGACCAAGGTGACATTATAAATCACCAGGTGGATTGGACAGGTTTGGATTCCATGTATTTTCAAAGTTCATGTAAACATTGTTTGGTCAGCAGTATAGCCATGTGACAAGTGATAGAATCCGTAAGAGTTGAGGCAAGAGACTTGATTGTCAATGGTGACTGTCTTCAGTTCTTACTTGTATGAAGTACCAGGCTGAGGTAATAGGTTCTCAGCTCTTAAAGCCTTCATAGCATTCTGTAGCTCTTCCAGCTACCAGGGCTGACAATTCCTTCTGTGGCTCTTTGTAGCTTCTGTCTTCAGCCCCAGCTCTCCATCTACTTAAAGTCCACTGATCACTTTTGTCTGAACCCTGGCTTCTCTCTCAAATGATTCAGCTGCTCTTTCTTCAGCTGTAAAGCCCTTGGCTAACTCTTGCTTGGCCAGCATGGACTGTTGACCACTCAGCTGCTGCTTCTGTTCCCACACTGCCTTTTCTGGTCTCCTATTTGTTTTTCTTCTTTCTTCATGATTGCAGCTCAGGATACTCTGTTAAATTTAGGCAAAAATCATTCAAGATAAACCATTTTTAAAATAATACTTTTATTAATTCTTTGAGAATTAATTATGTGAATATATTCACGCCTCTCCAATTCCTACTAAATCCAGCCTCAAGTGGATACCTACCCATCTTTGAGTTCTCTTGTTTCTTTTTCCCTTTGAGTCCAATTTGTGTTGCACTGCTCTTGGGTGCTAGGCCTGCCCTTGGCTGTGGTTGACTTAACAGGGTCACAGCTTTAACAAAAGCTAACTCTGTCTTTCTCCCATCAACTGTTAAATGTCAATAGTTCATCAGGTAGAGGTGGGGCTTTGTACTTATTTCTCTTGCTGCATGGTGGACTTCTGTCTGACTTGATTTGTGTGGATGTGTGCATGCTGTCACAGTTGCTGAGAGTTCATATGTACATCTGTCCTGTTGTGTTTTGGAAACACTGTTTCCTTGAAGTCATCTTCCACAATATTTACACTTTTCCTCCACAAAGATATCTGAGCCTTAAGAGGAAGAGTGTGATATGCATCTTACTTAGTACTGAGAATGTCCCAGTATCTAATACTCAACATAGTGGCCAATTAAGGGGCTATATATTAATTGCCATCTACTGTAAGAAGAAGTTTGCTCACTAGAGTTTTAAGAGATGCATGATTTATAGGTAGGACAATAATTGTCCAATTAGCAGAATAATCCAATACTAATAAGGTTCTCCCCTAGGGCTTATGACCAATTTAGCTACATGTTCTTTGCCCTGTTAACAGTGTCCAGTACAGGTTCCATCTCATGGGCCAGGCTTTAGATCCAATAAGAAAGTAGTTCCTTGTTTTCATAGAGTTCATGCCACTATGGAAGCAGTGGGCATATCTTATCAGGTCAGTCATTACTGTAGCTCACAGGGCTCACAAATGGACAAGACTGATGGTTAGTTTTCTCTTCCAGTATTGTGCACAACATTATAAATCTAGCTAGTGGGGATGGAGCTTCTAGGTGAGTGCCACTTTAATTTGAGGTAATATGAGGCCTGATGTTGCAGCACCAGGAAAGACAAGCACGGGAGGGGTTCTTGTAACTCAGGCACCTTACTCCTGGTCAAAGGAGAAATGTCCTAGTCACAGCACACTTTACATTCACAGAGAATTGTGCCTGTGTGGATCACAGCACTACTTCACCATCAGAGGAGGTAACCCTCCTGGCCCAGATTGAAATAGTTTATAGATCTAGAATTTACTCCAGGCTTGTAGTCTCAAAAGATGTGGTACAAACTACTTGAAAGTTGTTGCTGAGAACATGAATTTGGCAGAGTCAATCATGAGAACTTTGTGTAGTTTTTCTTAGGGTGCCTGTATTAGTTACTTTTCTTCTGCTCTGATAATATACCAAGATCAAAAACAGCCTAAGGAAGAAAGGATTTATTTTGATTTATATTTCTAAAGAGATAGAGTGAGTCATCGTGGGAAGATATGGCAGCATGGTGACAGAATCAGGAAACTGACTGATTACATTTCCATCTGTACACAGGAACCAGAAAGGGTAAACCAGAAGTGAGGAAGGCTATACACTCTCAAAGCCCACACTGTTGACTGCTTCCTTCAACAAGTTTCCACACTCTTCCCAAACCGTCCCTCAAACTCTGTTTGTATACATGAGCCAAATGGGGGAAATTTCTCATTCAAACCACCAGGAAATTCATATAGTATTTAAAATGGCCAGTGTTGGCACAGGGATAGTTCAGGTGGCTGTTAAATTGGCAGAGTGTTTGTTCAAGGCAACCAGGGCAACAAGGTGCTAATTAGGAAATTAATTACTCTTCCAGACCACAACAGTTTGCTTATTTACAGCAAAACAAAAATCAGAATGACTTCTTACATTAATCACTTAAAGAAATTATTATTAACACTAATACTGACCAAACAGCTTTTAACAATGTTTAACACTTGCCCATGGACAGTAGGTCCTCTTTATCTGTCTCATTGGGAGTTGTTTCTGTTGTGTGAGAGGACTTTTCCTGGAGAGATGCAACACAGGTCTACTCACCCCAATAGGTTTTCCATGACAGAGCAAAGTACAGATACCACCAAAGTCCAACTGGTGAACTAATAAGTTTTATTGGGCTTACTCAGAGAAATATGGGTGAGGAGTTACTTGTACAAACAGAAATTTCTCAACCACAGAAGCATCATCTGGAGCATACTGCACGGCCTATAGGCAGCTCAACAGGGTGGAAAGGGTCCTTTCCAAGTTACTCAATTGTCTAAACCTTTTCCAGGCTGCTAAACTCTTTGCTTTTTCCAAGCAGCTCGACTGGTCTCAGAGCCTTCTTTGCAATATTGTTCTTCTGAGATGACTCTGAAATCCTTATTGCATACTGTTTGGAGGGAGCAGCCTAGTGAATCTGCTCCATTTCAGGGACTTCCTGAATCTATTGTGAGTTGTTTTACCTTTGTCTTAAAAAGCTTACCTTTGGGATGGATTGTTTCAGTGTTGGAGGAAATGGTTACAATGCAGTTGCTCTCTTCTGCTCTCTTGAATTCTTTATTTGGCAGTTCAATCTTTCACTCCCAAATATGCACACTCTTCCAAAAAGTCTGATTTTCCAAAGTTCTCACCAGAACCAAGTCCAATCCTAGCTCTCAGCCCTTTGAACTTGAACCCCCAGAACTTTGCAAACAACAAACCTATTTACTTTATAAAGTTATCCTCCCTCAGGTATTTAAGTATAGTAATGAAAAAACATTGGAGAAACAAAATATTTCTATTAGAGTACTAGTTCCATGAACAATTGAGCAAGTCAGCAATGAGAAAGGAAGATTTCTCATTTAGAATCATTACATTGTTTTTCATAATTTCCTGTGAAATTATCACATGTATGCATTCTTTTGCAGTATGAAGTGTGTTTCAAATTTTTACTTTTTATATTAATTCACATACTAGTTTATTTCTAGATTTTTCAAATCTAGCTTTTGAGTTTTTGGTAGAGCAAATCTTCAAACACCTATATGCCTCTTTGTGGCTAATCTGATCATGCTGTCACCACTTCTCTATGCTCTCCTCCTCATGCTTTCCCAGGTGAACCTCCAAAGGAACAGTCTTATCCTTCAGTACATGTTTTGGATGTTATTATTCTATGAAATTAAGGTGTAGTTTCACTATTTTCCTGTTTCCCTTTCTTCCCTCAACCCTTTCCATGCACTCCTTCGCCCTCACTCAAATCCATGACTTTTTCCTTTGTTTTTGAACCCCCAGATTGGTTATCCAATACCAAGTGGTGAGTCCTGAAATAACATACATACAAGTAATTTTATACATACTGAGCATTTTATATGTATATATTTATGAATAGGTACACATACACATTTTTAATAGTGGGCATGCGTGTTGCTCCTGCAATTGTTAAAAATTTATGTCCCCTTATGACTCCTGAACACTTCATAGTTTTTCCCTTTGAAAAATTACTTGAGGTCATGAGAAGTTCATACAGCTTATGGTGAGAAGCTGCAGAGGAGTCATTGTGGAAAGTTTCTAGAACATAGTTTTTGATACTGAGACTTTCTATGAAAAAGAAAGGACCACACAACACTTGCAGAAAAATGTATTTTATGCAGAGAACAAACACTTCCTCCTTTGTGCTGGAATCTCTCCAAAGTCTATAAAGCATTTTTGCATGTTACTTATCCTAAAGTTATACTGAGACTCAAAAAATGTCCATGCAGTAATAAAATGGCAACTGTTAGTATTCTAATCAGACACACATAGGAACTGTGGTCTTGGGAAAGTAGAACTGTCTGAGGGCTCCTAAAGCAAAGCCGATGGATCCAAGAAGAGAATCCATGCTCAGACTCTGGGCATCCTGAGAGCAGCCTGTGGCTGAGAGTTGTTATTATTAACAGCCCCTGAACATAAACCACAGTCTGCTTCTGCGGGAGGATGAGATCATGAGAGCAAGGCCACTCTTTCCACAGGAAATAGGGCACTAAAGGCTAATAAGCTAATTCATAAGCTAGACAAGTATTATATCACCAAGCTTCATCAATCACTACCTCTTTTTAGTATTTCAATATTGAGATGGAGTCTTCCTAAGTTACTTAGGGAGGGCTGGAATGCACTCTATAATCAGGCTAGTTTTGAACTTGTAATTCCCCAGGCTCAGCTTCACCAAATGGTTGGGATTATAGGTCAATACCCAATACCACCAGGCCTGGTTAGAAGTACAGGTGTGTGCGTGTGTGTGTGTGTGTGTGTGTGTGTGTGTGTGTGTGTGTGTGAGCATGTGTGTGTGTGTGTGTGTGTGTGTGTGTGTGTGTGAGCATGTGTGTATGTGTGTGTAGTGTGTATTGGTGTATACTTATATATTTATGTCTATTTGAATTAAGGATAGAGGACAGCCTTACACACCATATCCACCTTTTGGGAGACAGGATCTCTTGATCTGGAACTCACCTAGCAGCTGGCCAGCAAGCCCTTGGGCTGCTTGCATCCCTCCACTTCTATTGAACCACATTTAGCTTTTTAAAATGTAGGTTCTGAGGATCAGAACTGAACTCAAGTCCTCATGCTTGCCAAACACTACATCACTGACTGAGTTATCCCCTCAACCCTAAAAAAGATATTTTCATGAGAGATATTTTTTGCTCATAGCATTTTATTATAATGTAGATCAAGTATGAAAAGTACAGATACTTCTACAAAACTATAAAAAGACAGCAGAGATGAGAAGGTTAATAAATAGAACTGTCTCTTCAGGGACTGGCCACAGCTGGTCAGAAGGCCTGGTTTCCATGGCAAATACTCACCCAGAAGGGAAGCAACCTTCTCTGACCTCATCTTTACCAGAGAGGATTTTATGGCTATATTGTTGGCACTCAGTCTGACTCAGAGTCTGCAGCTTCTCAGTTACAATAGGTAAAAAACATCAGAAACAGGATGCACTTTCAACAACAATGAAATGCAGTTGGTCAAAAATATGTCAGACAGAAACTGGAATGGAGAGTCCACTAATGGAAAAATATGGGGATGGAGTGGGCACACCACCGTCATCAGTGAGGTGGGAGATTTCTATCTACACCAACTCAAAGAAATGCATGAATCTGCTTTCTTTCTTTCTTTCTTTCTTTCTTTCTTTCTTTCTTTCTTTCTTTCTTCTCTCTCTCCTCTCTCTATCCCCTCCCCCTCTCTTATTCCCTCCCCTCTTCTCTGTTCTTTGGAAATATGGTCTTATTGTACAGCATGGCTGACTTGGAACTGGCTCTGTAGATCAAGCTGGCCTTGAGATCTACCTTAGGTCAGGGGTTAAAGGGAATGACACCAAACTCTGTCGCTTTTCCATTTCCCCCCTCTGGACTTTGTCTTATTCTTATATTTGTACTTTAAAAATTTAAAGAAATTTTCTTAATTCCATCTAGGCAAAGAATCAATGGGGAAAAAAAGCCTATCCATTAACAGAAAACAAACTTGTTTCATGATTTTCTTGAACAGACAGATTTTTAGAATACAGTTGAACAATACGGAGTCCCACAAGCCAAACTGCCACCAGCATTTAGGCAAGTGACACATAAATGAAATGTGGTAAATTTTATACTAAACTGGGGATCACAGGTCCAGGTTAGAGGCAGAAGTCGCAACTAGACTCTGGTTATGAATTTTTATGTGAAAGTGTAGTTCAGGTGTGGCCAACTGCTCATCATTGTATGGAAGGTAGAACTAACTATGGGTTTTGTGTAAAATCTTCAGATTTTTAAATGTCATGAATACACTGATCTTTTTTTTTTTTTTTGCTAATACCCTATCGGCCTATAAAAGACATTAGCAGTCCATGTGGTTCCCCAAGAATGCCCTTATCAACAGTTTATATTCAACAAAGTTGTAACCTAAATTAAAGATAGCTGTGTCTCACCAAATTTTGTTCAGGTGTTAAGGAGTATATGTGTATATGTATGCATTTATTTAGAACTCAGTATGAATTTTGCCTGTAAAGCATGCTTTCCACTACAAGAAAAGTCTATACTATTTCTGATGGTTGTGGCTCAGGCATGGACTTCCAGCTTCTGTAGATTATTCTTGACATCACACTATCATTTGAGAGGCTGGAGCAGAGCTCAAGTGGAAAGGCAAGTGATGGGTATATAGAGGCAAGGCCTTAGTCTCTTTGCCAGGCCATCACTGAAACACTTCCACAAGGCCCCTGTCCTTTCTGATACACTAAATGTCAACCAGCCTGCCATTATATATTGAAATGTGTTCTTCAAAAAAAGTTGTTCTCAAGTGACAGACCCATAAAGAACCTGTGAAGTTTGACTTGGTGAAAATAAGGCAGCTGTGGCTAGCTACTATCCTGTTAGGTCAGAAAACTACTGCCCTCCAGTCATTGTTCTGTAAATTGACCATTGTATTAGTCAAGATTTTCAAACTGTGATGATATATGTTTAAAACAACTTAAGGGAGGGAGCATTTTAGTGGGGTTTGTGGCAGCAGCAACATATAGAAGTGAGTCTTCACATCTCTATGAGTCAAGAAGCTGAGAGCAGTGGGTGTTGGGAATCATACAGTTTTCTGTTTTTCCCTTAAAAAAATCCAATCTGGTTCGCAGCCCATAGGATGGTACTATACATCAAAGAGTAGATATTGCTTCTTCTGATAACCTGAAAATCCTCTCTAGAAACACCTTCATAGACACACCCAGAAGTAGTATGTCTCACAGGTTATTCAGAATTAGTAAAATTATCTATATATCTATACAATTTGCACGTGCAATTTGCTTTTTAGAAATCTAAGTAAGTACAAGTCATGCATTTCTCATACGAAAATTCGAAATCCAAATAATCTAAAATTTGAACTGGTTTGACCACCTATGTAGCACCACAGGTAGAAAACCCATACTTGACCTGTGACGAGTCTTCCTCAAAGCACTGGAACACTAAAAATATTGTATAAAAGGACCATTGTGCTTATGCATACAAGGTGTATGTGAAATGTTCATCTTTAAACATCCCAAGATTTCTCATTAAATCTGCACAACTATACCAAAGTCTGAAAGAAAAGGTTGCCCAAATGTAAATATTTCTGGTCCGAAATATTCAATCTATATTAAAATATCCTTCACCCAACATGAGTGACTATTTCTATGGTTTACAGTTGTTTGCTTGATTTTATATTTACTAGAATATTTATACCCCTAAGAGCTCTGTGCCAAAATATGGTGTCCATTTCGGGAAAAATTTTATTAGCTTGAGATTGTGGCTTAAAATTAATTATTAAAAGTATTTGCTTATATTCTGTTTCTATATATGCACACTGGCCCATGATAATCCACCACACTGCACATGTGGGTTGCTACCTACAATTTGTTAGAGTCACTTCTCTTCTACCATGGTGTTACTGGGGGAATGAACGTAGCTATCAGTCTTGGTGGCATCTCATCAAGGCTAAATTGTCTGTTTGGCCCTCCCTCCCCCCCCCCCTCCCTCCCTCCTCCCTCCTCCCTCCCCCCCCTTCCCTCCCTCCCCTCCTCCCTCCCCCTCCCTTCTCCCTTTCTTCTTTCCTTCTCTTCTCCTCTCTCTCTTTTTCTCTCCACTTCATTCTTTCTTCTGAGTATTCATTTCAGACTCCACTCAAACTAATGCCAATCCTTCTGCCACACAAATACTAAGATTATAGACATGAACCCGAGCCACATTCGCTGACTTAAATTTGTGTTTTTAAAGATGAAAACAAATAGACTTTGAACTGAGAGCTTTTATGTTTCTGGATCTTTAGTTTGCTGGAGTACTCTGCTGGTAGTTCAAAGTGGCAGGAGAGGATCAGTGTGGAACAAATTGAGTTATTTTGCCTTCTTCTACCTGCAACCCAGTAAAATTTCAAAATTAGGTTTCAAAATGCAAAATCACATTAAAATGAAGACAGTGCTTCTATCATGAAGGCTGTTCAATTTTTATTCTATAAACATTTCTAAAATCTCATATATATAAATATATATGTTTACATATTTATATATATGTATATATTACAGAGGGATGTGGAACAGATAATTTGAATTACAAGAAAACCTCGATAACCCCTCTTACACACACACACACACACACACACACACACACACACACCTGAGAATAAAAAAAAATATTCACACTGAGAAAATGGGACTAAGGACTATTTGATAAATTACTACAGACTGCTTGAATATTCCATTAGCAAAATAATACCTCGTTATGAGTCTCAGAAGAATGTACTATAATTACAATGGTATTATCCTCCCTTGGGGCCTGGGAAGAATGCAAATTTTTATAAAAATGATAGCTATTTATGCAATGTGAGGAAAGATGCCTCAAAACAAACTGAGAGGTTATGATTTCTGGATTCCAATGAGTTTTTTTTTTGTAGTTTCCACCAGCTTTAATTAGCTTTATGTGTTTATACAAAATGAGTGCTGGTCACATTCTTCGAGTCATTTAGGCTTAAACTTCCCATTGAATTGAGAGGAGGGAATTATCCAACCTCTGTTTAAACTTTCCACAAAGGGACTGGGGGTATATGGGAGGGCTTGAAGGAAGGAAAAGAAGAGGGGAATGATGTAATTAAATTACAGTGTCAAAAAACAAAAAAGAGAAAAAAATAAATGCATTTTTCCAGAAAACAAATTTCCAAGATATATATCTAGAACCATCTGAGAAGCAAGTATGCTGGTGAAACTCTGAGAAACTGAATGCATGGGCAAAGGTATATTAAAAGAGGAATGTGGTGAAAAGGAGAAAAATAAAGGAATCAAACAGTGGAGAACAAAACAGACTAACAAGCTTATTACACTTTCTTAAGCTTGTAAACCTTCCCAAAATATGGTACTGCAACATTGGATTAAGTTTGGAGCCAGGCTGGCCTTCCTAGTGAGTTCTAGGCAAGCGGGCACTAGAATGAGAACACTTTGAACATCAGTTACTTTTCTCGTAGCTATGACAAAATATCTGCCAGGAATCAATTTAAGAAAGGATACTTTGTTTTCAGCTGTTCTTTGCGGCTACAATCCACAGAGCTAGAAAGATGGTGGAGCTTCAGGAACATGAGGATGAATCAGCTGATCAGTTTGCTTTCTCCTTCTGTTTCAATCCTAGACCCCACCCATTGGATGCTGCCACCCACATGGAGAGGTCTTCAAACCTCATTTGCAATTTTCTGGAAATACTTTTATAAGACACATTTGGAAGTCTGCTTCTGTGATGGTTCTAAATCCTGTCCAGTTGGATGAAGATGCATCAGCATTAACTAGTTACTAACTCACGTGTCCCAGCCATCACAAAGCAGGAGTAAATTGTACCTACAGACATGCCCTGAAAACCACATGTTCAATGCTACTTTCGCTAGTAGACCAAAGTGATATCTAAATGGATAGATAAAGTGAATTTCTCTTTAACAACTGAGCTTCATTTTTCAGATATGATGTTAATTGTTGCATTCAAAAAACCACCCGAGAAAAGCCAAACTGTGTTAATCAGGCCATTCAAGCTCTGGAAGTTAAAACATTACTTTAGAAAAGAAAAGGTGTAATTATTAACTTCAAGCAGCAGAGTCCAAATCAGCATTCAAAAGAAGACTGCATTTAACATCTGGCTTTCAGCCTTTTTGTAAATCTGGCATAGCTGCTCATACTTAGGAAATTTGCAAAATGTTTCTAAGCAAAACATCCATAGTAAGTATAATGCTCAATTAGCTGTGGTTTTCATATTTAATCCATATTGCTATTTTAAAGCCACTTAGTTGATGTCTTAGTGTTTCTCTTTCTGTGATAAAACACCAAGACCAAAAGCAACTTGGAGAAGAAAAGATTCATTTCACCATATATGGAATGAATCCATTGTCCTGGCAAGACAGGAGAGGGATCTGGATGTGTGAACGAAAGCAAAGGCCAAGGAGGAGCACAGCTTACTTGCTTGCTTCTCATGGCTTGCTCATCCTGCTCTCCTAAGTCACTGTGTAGATGGAGGTTCTGTCCCACCTGGTCTCACAGCCCTTGTCCTTATTTGTTTTGTTGCATTCCACCTGGGCCCCTGTGTTAAGGTTAGAAGGATCACTGCTCCACTAAGCACAGCTGGAAACATGTCACCCCACAGTCTTCCCATGTGATGTTATAAAAACATCTTTAACTAGTTTTGATGTTCAACCACAAAGAAATGATGCCAACTCCTGAGATAAATATATTTAGCTTGGTATTCCATTTGATTCAACTGAGAGTAAAATAACAAGGTGGGTCCCCACATCTATAGAAACCCACTAAAGAGGTCTGGAAGCCCACCCATGAATCAGCTTTGCTTTAGTTCTTCTCTTCTTCGGGTGAATTGAATATGCAGAGAGGTCAGAAAAGCACTCTTGTATCAATTAATATAGGTCTCTCTTGTGGCTTATTACTAATTGATACTAAAATCATTTAAAAATAAAAATAAGAACAAAACTTGGAAAGAGGATAGAAAGGGAGGACATTGTAGCGTGAGGGACAACTATCACTAAGGTTGTTTCATAAAGATACACATATACACAAGTTAAAAAAAAAACACCCAAGCCAGTAACTATTTGATAATAACTCCATCCTCTTCTTCTGTGTTTTTTTTTTTTTGCCAAAACTCACATTTTTGTAGAGTTGCAATTTCTAGTGAGAAGAAAGGCATGTTTTAATAACTTTGGGGGAATATCTTTAATATTTTATTCCACTTATTTGAGAGAGAGAGAGAGAGCATATGTATAGAGTGCATATGTATACAGATCATAAACAAGTTAGGGGTTTCTCCTACCACATGAGCCATAGTGATGGAACTCAGTTCTTTATGCTTGATGTTAAGAGACTTTACCTCCTGAGCATGTTTCAGGCCTACAGATACCTCTATGCCAATGAATAAAAGGAAGAAAAAAGCCTAGACAGAATAATCCCACCCTTTACTTTAAAAATAGTAGACTATTAAAATTAAACTAAAAACAGGTTTACTTCCACAAAGTGATTTTGTTTCACTAACCTGTTAACATTAGGGGTCTCCCACCTCCATTATTCAAGTCATGACAGAGAAGGAATATAAAAGCAATGCATTTTTTTTTCAGATAAAAACTAAATTGCAGCCCAGAGCATTGAAAAATGAAGAATCACATTCACTGTCCCCAGAGCATGTAATAATTGGGATTGTAGACCCAGTGTTCTTTTCTTGAAATACAGCTAATATGTTTTTCTTGTTTTTCACTTTTTGTATATTTATACTTGGTGCTTGTTCACTCTTGTGAAAACATAACTATGATATAACCAGTCCTGACCTATTTTTTTCCTTCTACTCTTGCAAGAGTCTCCCTCCACAGCTGCTGTGAGATACAGGCCAAATCAAAGCTGAGAAAGGCTTTGAAGTTCCTGAAACCTCCTCTTCTCTCCAGAAAACAACAAAAAGTCTTGGAATGTTTGAGCTACTGCCAGCCTGGAACAGATCCTGCAAACCCTGCCTCTTCTCTCATCGTACAGGAACTCAGCTGACTGAAGAAAGTCACCTGCTTGCTGCCACATTTATCCTTGCAGTGAAGAAGACAGAAACAAAAAACAAAACACCCATTTAGAAGAGAAAACCGAGGCCTCTTTATCAGTTCTGGTTGGTAGCCTAGAGATTTGCAGGGCAATGGAACACGAATCAATTCTGTTGCTGATGAGAGGCAAGCGGTGATCAGTCTCCATCTTTTTTGGCTACAGCACATGTATCTTTATTCTACTGCTGTCACTGCCCTGTTTTATGTAGCTATATGCAAAAGTTATGTAGGCACAATCCACTATGGGGGTCCAGCTTTTTATTCTCAAAAAAAATCTTTTAAAGTCAGTTGTCTTAATGGCAACTGACGTGTAGGGCGGGATTGTGTGGGGAACAAAGCATGAGCTCACCCTGGCCAATTGGTGTTTGGGCCTGGGAATTTTAATCTGGAGCCAGTGATTGTTATGAGAAGGATTTTTTTCCCTTTGGGAGAAATATAAGCAATATCTACCCTTCCCCATGAGGTTTCTAGGACAAATAAAAACACTATTCTATCAAAGCTTCCTCTGAGGAAGCAATGAGTTTATTATGAGCACTTGCAAGGCTTGAGTGAGGAGCTAAGGGTAAGATTGTGGGTGACACTAAAGCAGCAATTCTGGAATCTCTCTAACCCGGGTGGACAAAGATTTTCTCATAGACCCAGTAGGTTGATTCCCATTCAGTTACCCTTCTTCAGCCTATATATTCCAGCTCATAGCTAGAGAGCATACATGAGGCTGGAAAAAATGGCTGGACACTCAGGTGAGTGTTCCATCAGCCTTCTCAACCCTTTATTCTATAAGAGAGTGCCAACACTCTACAGGCTGGATCATCATGGACTGTCAGAGGTAGGTACCACTGAACCCATAAAGATGTGGCAAGTTTGCACAGAGTATAGTTCTTAACAATAGTCATACAAACAGGAAGAAAAACTGAAGATGTGCATGTACCCAGATCTAAAGTAAAAGATCAGTGCCCAGCAGGGTTGTTGGTATTTCTGTGGCAGAAGTGACCTCCTCCCTGGACATTTTATTCAAAGGCAATTGTCTCCTTTCTTTTTGTTTCTAAGAAGTTCTTATTTCTAGTTCATTTGCTAAGTCTGATTCTTCATCCTCCTGAAGAGGCTACAAGCCTAATTACTTTTCTAGTAAATATTTTTCTATTTAAATAAGCCAGAGGCACTTTCAGTTGCCCACAGCTAGTGTTCCTACTTCATATATATGAGCTGAAAATGTTATGATCATTAGAATAGAAGGGAATCATTCCAATTCCAAACCTAGGAATACTCTTTAGGAAATTTCTTCTGTTTTGCTGTTAGGGAAATAACAACCTGGGTAGTAAACACAAAAATGGGGATAAAAAAGTTGGGCAGGGTCATAAATTTTGAGAACAAATATGCTTCTTGGACTTCATGGAAATTAAGTAGATGCTCATTTTTATGAAATAATGTAGATGAAATACTTCTTTTAGAACAGGATTTTTGCAGTCTACTCACTTGGGTAATGTATGTTAGAGACTCTCAGCTTTGAGAGTCAACATGAGAAATGCTGCCATTTTTTTATTTTAGTGCCAAGTTGACAGTCCTGCCTTCCCAAGAGTTGAATCTGGGTCAGACATTCTACACTATTGTCATGTTGAGGGAAAGGAGCAATAGACACTCTATCTTTGGAATGCTTCTGCCCCTTTATCAATCACTCAGGTGACCCAGTTACAAAGGATTCCTTTCTGGGACACCTCTACTTTGAGGAACCCCAAAGGGAAGAAAATAAAAGCATCGAAGCAAGCTTTTTGCTGTGTGCTGTAGTGAGTGAAGGGGGGGGGTCTTAGGCAGTTGTCTGGCTAGATAGAGCTAGTTAAATAAGGAGAACCCTTGGGAATCTAACCGTTCTTTCTATAGTTTTTCTTTGTAAAGGATGAAGATAGGGTTGAGTGAACCCAGAAGCTTTTTCCTGTCAGGAGGGAATTAGAACAAAGATTTCCTTTAGAGACAGTGTGCTTAGTACTGTCTGGTGACAGGCATGTCTCAAAAGACTCAGTTGTGATAAAGCCCCAATGTGTTGCTTTGGGTGAAAGCATTGAGTAACTTCTCTGAACTTTTCTCTACTTGACCCTTTGTTCTCCTGACACCCAATTTCCTGTTTGTTCTGTTCTCTCATTCAAATCCCATCTGACCCTTTCCTTGGAAGAATTTGTATGAAGAAAAAAACCAATCCAAGTTGTCCCTTTTATGAAAGATACGCTTTTGCATGACATGGACATCATCTTTTCACCATAAAATGAGTATCACTGAATTGAAATAGCTAAAAGAGTCAAAAAAAATCTCAGCTAGCATGAGGCTTTCTGATTGGCTATAACCTAAATTCACTCTTTTAAGATAGTGACATTTAATTCATTAAAAGAATTTCTATATATGCCAAATTTTTGATGTTTGTTTAAAAGGGTTAGTAAGCCATTGAAAACATCCACTACTCCCAAAATGGGGAGCATAATGGACATCTGAACAATGGAAGAGAACTCTCTTCTCTCCCTCCATGACTTCAGATTCTCTGCAACTGGATGTCCTGCTCCCTGGGGTGGTGTCATTACATTTGGCAGTCTCCTTACTAAGGAAATTTGGTGGCTTCTCATGTGATTCATTTTAGATATGAAAATGTACTCCTTGAGAAAAAAATGTTCTTAACTTACCTATTCTTCTGACTCAGTACTCTATAGAGTATGTTATATTCACCTGATAGTTTGGATAAAATAGCCATTGCAAAAAAAAAATCTTTAAAAAATGTGACTATACTGAACAGATTTGATGAGCCCGGGGAGTTGCATAGTTCTCCTTTTTACCATGTTGATTCTATTCCATTCATTCCATTTCTCCTTAGAAAATGTCTCCCGAGTATTTAGGAAAGTGAACTTCAAGAAACCTTTTCCCAACATATATCCCAAGTATGACTATGTGTTGTTCACACCCCAAATTTAAAGAGGACCAGTCTCATTGTAGTCATGCCTCTCTCACTGTCTTTGCCAGAACTGGTCCTTCTACTGAACTAAGGCATTGCACCCAGAGCAACCTCTCCTTGGCCTCTCTCTCCACTTTCCCTGGCCTCAGAGAGCCCTTACTTCCACTGTCAATTTCTATGAGGTACACTCTTTCAGATGACAACTTAGAGTAATAATGTGTGGAATTTGTCTTTTCATTCCTGGCTTAATTCACGTAGTAAAATGTCATCTAGATTCTCACATGTCACCACAAATGAGATTTCCTATCCTACACTGAAGAACAATATTCGGAAAGCTAATGTATTACAGATAAAAACATCTTTAGCCAAGAGACCTGAGAAATAATAGGTAGAATTTAAGGAGTTCCTTAGATATCTGAGGTATTTTAGCATGGTTGAAAATTCTGTACTTTCCTTTGAGAAATCAAAATGCCATGTTCCAGATGGGTAAATCAGGAGACTGCATATTTATGCTGGCCAGGCATCAGCCACTGTTTAGTGCCAGCAGTTTGTGTAAGCTATTCTGGAGGTGTGGATCTTCTACTTCTCCTTTCAACCCTATTCCCTAATTGCTTCAGATTTATTTGGAGGAAACTGAGAGTTTGAGGCTGGGAGATACTGGTGTTTTTAGTCTTCAGCCTCCATTGTGATTACATTTCCACAGACACCCCCTCATCAGCTTTACACTTTGGATCAATATTGCATACATTGATGCTATTAGGACATTAACGACTATTAGATTTTTTTTCATTAAGTGATGAGTAACATGTAAAGACATGCTATTGAGGCTGCTGACAAGAAAGCAAATCCTGAGGCCCCAGAACATTAGTCATCCCACTTTTCCGGATATGGGATATGTCTATGTATGAACAGGCTTTAGAAGTTTAGAGGGGAAAAGGTGCTTAATGTATTGAACAATTTTAAATAGCCTTGTTGTAACATCCTTTACAGGAAAATTTCCTGAGTTAAGACAAATGGGATTCTGTCACACCACAAGTCAGGATGTGACAAGCTTGATCCTCTGTAATTTCCCCTCTCTTTCAGGTTGAGAGATGGCTTTTTTTGTATTTTTCTAAACAGTGATGACAAGTGACCACTAAACATATTTATAATGTATTGAGATGTTGTCTATTCAACTTTGAAATTCTATCTCAAGTTGTAAATTACATGAAGATGATAGTTTGGCGAGTTGTCTTTTTAGAATCATAAGATGCTGGGTAGAAAGGGACAGGTGGATGCTGGAAGATAGTGCATACATACATACATACATACATAAATATATACATACATACATACATACATATATTTAACTCATGCAATAATATGAGTACTTATTTACTATCAAGCATTCAGAAAAGGAGACTGACAAATTGTTTATTTTCCTACTCTTCCAAATTATTTTTATGATTTCTTCCATGATGGCTCTTAAAATGGTAAAGGTAAATAAAAAGGGAAAAATGGATCAGGTGTGGAGAGACGGAGAGATCAAGTGCTGGGAGAGACAATTTGAATCTGGGATATCTCTGGGATGAGCTCAAATCTAGTGTGAGGGAAACTACTAGAAATCTATGAGGGTGACCCTAGCTATGACTCCTAGCAATGGGGCATCCAAACCTTGAACTAGCCATCTCCTATAACCAGGCAAGACTTCCAGTGGAGTGTTTGGGACACCAACCCAGACACAAAATCATTGACCTACAATTTGTACTACCTACAAAATATGCTGGGCTAGAAGTGCCACAGAAATAGTAGGAGTGGCCGATCAATGACTAGTCCAGCATGAGACCCATTCTGTGAGAGAGAGCTCACCCCTGTCACTATCAGGGGAACCAGGACCCAGAGGCAGGATAGCTTAGAGAACTAGGGTAGAACAAACACAAATGGCAAAATAAATCAATGAAATGACTCCCCATGATATTCTGCTATACTCATAGATTGGTACCTAGGAAGCCCAACTGTTATCAGAGAAGCTTTATGCAACAACTGATGGAAACAGATACAGAGACCCACAGACAAAGATTAGGGAGAGATTGTAGAATAGAAACAAGTGGGGTCATGGGCACCAGCACAAAGGTCACAGAACTTACTAATATGGGCTCAGAGAGGTGGAATGGAAGAGGGAATCTTCATAGGGCTTATCTAGGCCCCGTGCATATATGTTAACAAGTGTTTACCTTGGTCTTCTTGTGGGACTCCTAACAGTGGGAGCAAGGGATGTCTCTGACTCTGTTACCTGCTTTGGGAAACTTTTCTTCCTACCAGATTGCCTTATCCACCCTTAACAGAAGAGGAGGGAGGTGCCTAGTCTCACTTCAACATAATATACCATGGCTGGTTGATATCCATTGGAGGCCTTTCCCTTTCTGAAGAGAAACAGAGGAGGGGGCATGGACAGGAGGTAGAAAGGAGAGGGAAGGAGGAAGAACTGAAAGGAGAGGAGAAAGGGAAACTTTAGTCAAATTGTAAAAACAAACAAAAAGGGAATAAATAAACAAGCAGAAACAGGAAATGATTCAAAGGAAATGTATGAAAATATTTCTGAAAAGGAAACAAAGTAAAATGCAAGAATTTGCTTATTTCTCATGTATAGTGATATGATTGAAGAGCAAGGTTCACATACTATCTAGTTTGTTTCATGGCTGGCTGCTGAAAATGCATTGACATTTACCAAAATGATTTAATTTTGGGTAACTTCATACACTTCTCCCAAATTATTCAATACATATACATACCTATGTATATATTCTAAATAGGTTATGTTGATGGAAGTTTCTGTCCTACCTGGTCCCACTGATGTTCAGTTCCTAGTAAGCACAAATGCCTAAATTAATTATAAACTATTTGGCTTATTGGTCAGGCTTCTTATTGGCTAGATCTTTCTTAATTATTAACCCATTTCTATTAATCTGTGTATCTCTATGTGGTTGTGACTTAACTGTTGATGCCCAGATCTTTCTTCCTTGGCAGTTAAATGGCATCTCCTGGCAACTCACTCTTCCCAGAATACTCCTAGTCTGGAGGCCCCACCTATACTTCCTGCCTGGCCACATCCTGCCTCTGTCAATTGGCCTAAATAGCTTAGTCATCAACCAATAAGAGAAACATACATTTACAGCATACAGAAGGACATTCCCCACCAAGATGCCAAATCTATTATGGAGAAAAGAAACATTTAACTTATTGTCATTTAATAACACGGTACATGTAGGTGGAGGGAAATCACCCATTTAACATGCCTCCTCCACATGTCTATGTCTTTCACCTGCCTGAAAGCCAAGTTTGTTGGTTCAATTTTAAGATAATCTGAGCCTTTGATTTGTCTCTTTTATAAAGTAATATCATTATATAAATGGTTGCTGAGTGAAACATGGATGATAACCAACCCAGTGACATTTGAGGGGATCTCTGTCCCACAGAGCCATCCTTTATTCTCCTCTCTCTGGGAACACCAGGAAGTACTTAGGTCATTTCCCAAACTCAATCCAGGACAACTATGTCATAAGAAGATAAATCTGTCCCCAGGTGACACATATATGAATGTATTGGTATCATCTTTGCTCTGTGATTCCCCATTGTAACATGACACACTTGCCTGTATTCTTTTCTTTCTGCTCTTATACATCAGAAAAGATGGAGTTGGCTCTTTACTTTGGGAGATGACTGAGCATCCTGACCTCACACAAGTGCTTTCACACATTAGATTCAGTGTGACTTAGACTCAACAACTCACCTAAAGTGAAGTGAGCACTTCAGTCTAAGACCACCCAAGGACCACTTCTTCCCTGTAATCTAAGAGAGATTCAGATGTGTTAAAGTTGTTCAGTGAAAGTTACCAGCAGTTGGACAGTTGTAGCAATGTGAAAGACTTTAGGGATTTATCTCTCTTTTGTGCATAGCTCCATTTGGAATGTAAATATAACCACTGCATTTGGAGAATATTCTCCTTTTCAGAGTCATGAGTTTAACAGAGAACTTCAAACTTCATTCTCAAGTTCTCAATCTTTATTTTTTCAATGGAATTAGTTTAATTTTATCATTCAGATATCTATAAAGATAACATAAACATACCTTTCTTTCCCATGTCTGGCCCTACAGACAACAAAAGGGATTGTGTTAATTGATGCTATTTTAATTTGGGGGCTTATGAGTATTTTGTAATTCTTCAGCAGTACTGTAAGCCCACTGGAAAGAAAAATAACATATTTATAATGTTCATACCCTACCACAGTGAATTGTGTGTAGTTAGTGCTCCAACATGTTTTCAGAATTTAATTAAAGGTAATAGGGGCTACTTTTCTACTATAACTTTTTAATTCTTTCTGCATTTTCATGAGTACATAAAATAACATTAAATTTTATTTATAAGACTTGTTTTGATATTTCAAAATAAGCATATCTATTTGGTATCATTAGTTTAGAAATCATGATTACATTACCATTGAGAGAAAGGTTATAACACTTAATTTCATTATAAACTGTCAATCAGCTAGTATAATTTGTCAATAATATCAATTATGTTATTGAATGATGAAATAAATATAAAACTGAAATTTTTTAATTAGAGAGATATTTTTAATTTTGTTTTGATTCATTGAGAATCACACTTTTCTATGAACTCCTGTGTCACTGTCTCAACTTTTCTGAATTTCAGGACTCATGCAGTTCTTGATATGTGATTTTTTAGTAAAGCATTTCTGTATCCTCAAAAACGAGGAATGAACTTCCCTCTATAAACAAACAAAAATCCCCAAATTGATGTTCAAGTGTTATTCCTCTCTACCAATTCCATTACACAAAGAATCTTTCCCTTTTAGTTTAGAAAGTATATTGATGTGTTATTTTATGAACACTTCTCTAGATTAGTGTGTGTCCTAGTTATTCTTGTTTTCCACTTGTGTCTAACTTAGTAGGAAGTAATATGAAGATTGTAGAACAATAAGCCATTCCAATGATAAAGTTGATATGGACAACTCTAGCCATAAAAGACATTCAGAGATGTTATTTAGCTTTTATATCTTTTGTTGATACAAAATATAAATAGGTTTGAAAGATTGACATTCTGAAGAGAAAACCATTCACTTTTCTCATTCTAGAGGAATTTCAGAAAGCATTATAATCAGGACTAAACAGTTTTTCATAGCTTGTTGTGAAACCAAAGCATGGTGTTGATGGATATAGCAGCATTTGACCACATATTCAGATGCAGAGTTTGGATAGCTATGTCACATGAGATGTCATGGAAGTGTGGGCATGATTTCTCAGCAAGATGCTGTAGACTTACTAGTGGAAAAGCCCCTGACTGAGATGCTTTTAGAATGAGAATTGATGTGCTCAGCAGGTCAGTTAATAACCTATGTAGGCATATAATCACATATTAAAATGTCTTTTACTTATATATATATGTGAACTTTATTTTTCTATTTTCTTTGATGATGTACTTATTGTATTATTTTTTATGATTATCCCCCAGATGTCAATGCTAAATAGAGTCAGTCCTATACCTACCAGCCAGCCTCTAGCATGAAGCTGCTGTGGCTGCTGCCCAAGCTGTCTGCCCTGTTGGGAGACAGAGAACCCAGGTAGTGGTGCTGCCTGAAGCCTACAAGCACAAACAAAGAGCCTGGTGAGCTTCAGAGGGTCAATGTAGAGGGCAGGGAGGTATGCAGCAGCTAGGAGCTCAGTAAAACCTGCCCCAAGATGCCTAGCTTAGCCACAAGGTCAGAATAGCAGGATATCTAAGATGCATCTTAGGAATGGTCCAGTGTTTATGGCATGTCAGAAATGGGAAATCTAGAGCCAGACCAACAACTCCTTGCAATGAATATTTGCATGTAAAGCTGACAAAAATACTGTGTGGCATACTTCAGTTTCCAATGCCCTATGATGAAGAAAAATGAGATGGAGAGGTGGCAAAGGTGTAGAAATAGAGCAATGAGTAAGTGGTGGAGAGTCATGGATCTGTAGATACTATGGCAACGATAGATGTGAGAAAGGTTGGAGTTGATGAAGGATCATGTCATTGTCTAGTGGGGCTGGGAGGATGATATGCAGTGGCCAGCCCCCCAAGACACTGCCCAGCCCTACAATCATCCTAGTTCAGAACAACAACAGGATGCCAAAGATGAAGAGTAGTTCATTTTCTAGATTGGAGCTCCTTGAAAGACTTTCATGATCTATGCTGCTGCTGTAGGTCACTTTGGTATTTGTGGTCCTCTGCCCTAGGCTGTGTTGAAGCCAGATGTTCATGTGGCTATCCATGGTCCTACAGCAGCCAGGAGCCATGTTGATGTCCGTGGATAAGTATTGTATTCTACAGAATTGCTGGGTAAGAGCAATTCTTTCTTATCAATAACTTGAATGAACAGTCATTGAGTTACAAAGGCTGCTCTTGCATGAAGCTTCTGGGGCATGAGCTACAACTTTCCTTTCACTATAGACAAGAGGCCTCTCCATTTCATCCCAGATTGTGTTTTGGGGAAAATATCCCAGCCTTAGCTTTGCCATCCATTTCAAGGGAAATCTACCTTTTCCGGTTATTTTCAATTATGCCTGCTTGTTTTGTTTGCTTGTTCACTTACTTGCTTGCTTATGACTTACAGATCTCATTTTTCATGGGCCAGATCTAAAAAGATGAGTAATTGGAGCTTGTTTTTCTGTTAATACACCATTTCATCTGATTGTTGGAATTCAGGTAAATTTCAAGAGAAAAGTACAAAACAAAATTAATTCTAAGTTATGTGGTGCTGTTTGTCATAAATTATCTTGTGGGCTGCAGTATCTGGTTCCTCTGACAAGCCAGCCTGTCCTTCCTGTATTGCATCCTTATTTGGGAATTTAGTGCCTGGCAAGTACAATGGGAACTTTATCTCTTTGGAAAATACGAGTCAAGAAATCAAGCCATGTGAAGTTTCAGAAAAGGATGAGGAAAAGGTTTTCCTTAACTTTGGACTAGATAACCTTGTACAATACTGCTTTTAGCCTTTCAAGCTAAAGTAAATACTGCTTTTAGCCTTTCAACTCTTAAAGAGTTGCTAGGATTGTAAGAAAGTAAGGGAAATAAAAATATTAATAATAATTTAAAATTTATGATTGCTTTTTTGTGACTTAAAAATAGCCTCAAGTTGCTTGTAGGGCTTGGCTCAAATTCCTGGCATTGGCAATACTATCCACTGTCTTTATATGAGTTGAAAGTGTTTATGTTTCTCTACAGTGTTCTCAACTTTTGGTGTCTTCATTCTGAGCTGAGTGTTACAGCCTTTCTCTTATGTTTGTGTCTGTGTTTTAACTGCTATTGTTAACATAAGCAGTAGAAATGAGCACAGAATTAGAGTTCAGGTTTCCAGATATGGCTATTACACATATGTGCACAGTAGCACAATTCTGGAAAACCAAATCATACCTATCAATGGCCTTGTTTGGAACAGAAGTCTATAAACACATCATTTTATATGATTTTGTCTCAAGACATTTTTTCTCTGAGTAGCCCTAGCTGGCCTGAAACTCGCTCCGTAGATCAGGTTATACCTATACTTACAGAAATCTACCTGCCTCTGCTTCCTAAGTTCTGGGATTAAAGGTGAGTGTCACCATCACCCAGCATGATTTTTTATATAGCATTTATGACAAGCTTGTCTAAGTTGTCAGATTTGGGCAGCAATAAAGAGACAGCTCAGTAAATGTTGTGTTTGCCACACAAACATTAGGATTTGAGTTCAGATCCCAACCCCTCACAAAAATCTGGTGCAGAGGTACACATTTGTAATCCCAGCATTGGTGAGCAGGAGATAGGCAAATCCTTACAGCTCAGTAAATAGATAGCTAACCCATATGAATTTGTGAACTCCAAGTTCAGTGAGACACCTTGTTTTGAGAGAGTGCAGAGAGGGATGGATAGATAGATAGATAGATAGATAGATAGATAGATAGATAGAGAAAATAAAGGGTGACAGAACAAGGCATGTGTCAATGACTTCTGGCCTCCACATGCACCTGTTCACATAAACAGGCACAGTAGAATTCACATGTGCACACACACACACACACACACACACACACAAGACTCTTTCCCAAGTATTAATCGATTTAATCTGCATGACAACAAGGTCAAAGATGCTACTTTATTCCTAGGTTTGAAGTAAACACATCTTAATTTGTAGAGAGTTAAAGAACTTGAACATGTTCTCACACAGAAATAAATTACAGGGCCAAAGATTATTTCCTTGTTGGTGTGGCTCTAGAAGGTAACCCACTGACCACTTTAATGAGGCTAGATTATAATCATAAGTAAGGATAAGAGTAAAAGATGAATAATCAAACAAACTCTAGTCAGGGAATAGTTTTAGTTCAAATTGAGTCATAAAACTTTTTTTTTAATTCAGAATATATACTAATCAACTTGTGTCCTAATTGGGTGAAAGGTTACATCCTTGGTAATGATGGTCACACAGAAAGCAATGAAATAACTAAAAGTATAATTTAAAGTATATCTAAAGTTGTTTTCTTAGTTGAATTTTGCTGATTAATAACAAGTTCAACAAATATGGTTGTTGACAGCTGATGTGATGACACACTCCTGCAATGCCAGCTCTTGTGACTTGATGACAGGAGCATCTGGAATTCAAGGTCATCCTGGGCAACAAAAGGAAAAGTCATTTAGAGCTACAGTACTAGCTGTCTCAAACAAAACAGAACAAAACTGAAAAAGAAAGGAGAACCAAACAAAGAAACAAAACACAGATCCAATTTCCCCAAACAGCCAAAGAGTAAATTTGGAGGCTATGCTAACAACTGCTCCTCTAAGTTTAATTTGGGCATCTTTAGAAACTAGAGCTTCAGAAATGAATGGACCTTTCAGTGCTCTGAAACAGCATTTTCAAATGTTTGGGTCTCAGAACTGCCTAATATACTTTAAATGTTGTGAAAACACCCCAAAAGTACATTGACAGGGGTTCTGTCTCTCAATATTATATTAAAAATACAATGGAGACATTGAAAAATATTTGCCTACTATTCCATTTAAGAATAACAATTCTAAGTTTGGTATGATGGCACATGTATTTAATTACAACACTTTGGTGTCAGAGGCGGTGAATCTCTGTAAGTTAAGTTCCAGGCTAGACCTTATGACATAGTCAGTCCCTGTCTAACAATGAAAAAAAAATAACACCCTGTGGCCTGAAAGGTGATTAGCTGGGTTATGACACTTGCTGCCAAGCTTTTGATCAATTATGGGATCCCCATAAGACAAAAAAGGAGCCAATTGTCCTCTGATCACCAAAAGGAACACACACATGTGCACGTGCACACTCACAGACACACACACAAAATAAATATAATACAAATAAAATAATAAAACCAATTACATGTTGATATACACAGCATAGTTTTAGGAAGATTATTTTTAAAAGAGAAATCAAATGTCATTGTTGCAAAATTTAACAAGTTTTCTAATTGTCTATTATAATAAAAGACAGATTGCTTAATTTTTTTCTTTTTTGTTCAACCTATTATGATCTCACCCACCATACAACTCCTATGAAACTCTACTGGAAATTTATGAATAAAATTAACATCTTGATTCCTTATAGGGATTCCTTTGAATTGACCCTTTTAAAGGTCTAAAAAACCTTGAACTTTCCCTGACCACATTTTCAGAACAAATACTGCAGAACGAATCAAAGCCAAGTTGACACCTTGTTATGCAATGTGTGTTAGCCTGTTTCCATTTAACATTATCTGAATTTAAATTTTAGAAATTACATATGTCCTCTAACTATGATTTTAAAATACTATATTGAAATTAATTTCTGTTGTTCACAGTTCCCTCAACAATGTTGGTTTACAAATGTTATATTCTTCTTCTGAACCAATTACTTTTCTTTAAACTAAATTACAATATTTACTGAAATGAATTGTATTTGGCATATTTGGACAGTATAAAGCAAAGGGAATTACCTCAAAGCATTGGCTTTCTTTGAATATTAAAGATAGGATTAAGCATATGAATTTGGGAGGGGGAAATAAGGGGATAAGGAAAAAATTGGTGTAGAGGCAATGGGGAATGGATGTGACCACAACATATTATACACAAGCATTAACTTTGAATGGCATATGTTAAAATTTTCGTATATTATAAATTTTCATACATGGAAATCACTCTTAAAATGAGAAATACCAGTTGAAATTATGCATCATCTTTTGGTGTCTGTGCAAATTAACTGCTTAACAATGTTGTGCTATTTACATTACTTACCTAGACTTCCTAATGTACAGACATGAAGTTATTGATGAAATATATGGCGGTAATACTACATCTACACAACTGAATGAAAAGAAATGTAGGTTGAAATAGCCAGTAGAATATTAGATAATTGTAATCCTTGAAATACTTTTAAACCCATTAGATAGTTACCAGTAAATTTTCCAGTGTGATGGTTAATAAGGTTAATAAGGGTTGTCAATTTGATAGATTTAAGAAATACCTGGAGTATTAGTGAGGTATAGGTTGGTTCTATGGTTGAATACATTTTCAGAGAGGATTAATTAAAATGGAGGGAGTCCTTCCATGAATGTAGGCAACAGCATTCTATGGGCTGCCATCCTGGAAATAAGCTGAGCATATACCAGGTGTGCCAAACTATAAGCAAACAGCTGCTATACACACACCCCACCAGTCCCATGGGATGAATTGCATGCCCTCAAGCCAAAATATATCTTTCTCCTGTATGTTGCCTCTTGCTCATTATTGGTCAAAGCCAGAGAAAGGCAGCCAATCTGCATGGCTTACTTTTTTATAACTAACATCCAGACCCACATAGCCCAAGAATGTTTCCAGAGTATTTAGTGTTTCTGCATTCTCCTGTGGAGTGTAAGGGTTTAAGTCTCTCTATGGTCAGCTAGGCAGAGGGGCTTTTTATTTCTGACAGGATGCTTATCAACTGCCCTTTATATGCACAGTTTTTATGTAGTTCTTTTCCATGTTAGCACTCCTATCTGTCATACATAGTTCCTTTTTAGTAAGTATTATATTATTGTAAAGAGAATAACTGGTTCATAGGAGTAGTGACATATTTGTAAATTGACATTGTGAAGTTAAGCAAAAGCAACAGAAGTTAATTTACTTCAAGATTAAGGAGAGAAAGTTTGGTTACAAGCATTTGGGCAAGAAGAAGATAGTTACCTGCAGACAGATTCTATCTCTGCTGAGAAAATATGCTAAATAATTCTTCAAATTGTTTATTTTCCTGACAGAATGAAGAGCTATCTTCATGAAGCAAATGCCTAAATGGAGCAGGGAACAAGGCTGAGTTTTTCCATGGTTTTGGAAGTGTTTTGTTGGTAAGACATTGGACAGTGCCAGTCAACCGATAAATATCTACTGACAGAAGGATGCTCTGTTTCTCAGTTCCAACGGTTTTAGGACCTTCTCCTCCTTTACAGGTGAGAAGTCCTCTTCTTCCTTTGGTAGTTAGAGTCTATGACTCAGTACTGTACAGTAATGAATACACAAGCAAGCTATGCATTTAAAATGAAATCATTTTCTTTTTCATAATTGGCCAGATGTGAATATACAACATACTTTTAGCTATAGCATCTTTTTGTAGTTTAAAAATATTTATTTTTGATATTACAATTTAAGAACAACATTTCTCCCTTCCATTTCCTTCCTCCAAAACCTTTAAATACCTCTCCTCACTCCCCTTCAAATTCATGACCATGACCAGGCGGTGGTGATGCATGCCCTTAATCCCAGCACTTGGGAGGCAGAGGCAGATTGGTCTCAGTGAGTTCAAGACCAGTCTGGTCTACAAAGTGAGTTACAGGATATCAGAGCTGTTACAAAGAGAAACTCTGTCTCAAAAATCAAATTTATGGACTATATCTTATATGTGTGTGAATACATATATGGTGTTTCTTTGATGGAGGGAAAGGAATACACTTATCTGTATGTATTAGGACAAATATTCACAGTTTTAGTCAGTTACCTGCAATTCTTTTGAGTATAGTTTGGCGTCTCATGGGTTTATTCATCCAGGTTGTCATGTTTATTGGTGTCATTGTTTTTAAGATCATGCTTGCACAGTCATGTTGGTTTAACATCAAACTGCCTTATTCACCAACTCTTACAGTCTGTCTGCAATGCTGTTCACTGAGCCTTAGGTTCAGGAATGTTTTGCAGATTTATCAGTGGGACTGGAGTCCATGGCCCTGCATTTTGATTAGTTGTGTTTTTTCTATAAAGGTTTCTCTCTGTTGTGAAGAGATGTCTCCTTGATGAAGGGTAAATGATGGCTATGATTATCTGTGGACATAAGAAAAAATATCAATAGATTATTGTTAGGAATTATGCTGATTTATCAAACTACTGGCTGGAAATTTCCTTCCAATAACCATGACTTTGCTAATAGTGAGTAGTTATCTACATTTTCAGTCCTAGGCATGGTCTTATTTCAGAAATTTAACAATTCATGATCTGAGGTTTTTCCTTAAAATGACCAATAGGTTCATGTCTATGCAAATAGCCTACCCTCTGGGCAATCATTAAAATATTGTTTTATATAATTAAGGCAAATGGTGCTGTACATAATGTTGATACCAAGGACACAGCACACATTTGATCCATTCATTCTAGCCAGTCAGTCACAAATAGTGGTGGGGCCCAGATCAACTACAAAGCATTACCACCTAGAATGGTCAAACCATAAAAAGACAGGCTTATTTGTAAGCACAAACAAAGAGAAATAAGAATTATGCCATAGTCTGAGACATAACACGTAGACCTTAATATAGAATTTGTTTTAAAAAAAGTTTTCCTATTGGATTCTGTGAGTTAGACTTCTGTCTAAACCAGTAGTTCTGAACCTGTGGGTTTCAACCCATTTGGGGAGTTGAGCAACCATTTCACAGGTGTTGCATATGAGCTCTTTATATTATGATCTCTAACAGTAGCAAAATTACAGGTATAAAGTAAGTAACAACAAAAATAATTTTATGGTTGGGGTTGCCACAAGATGAGGAACTATGTTAAAGCATTAGGAAGGTTGAGAACCACTGATAGAAATACTTCATCTACAGAAGGTATCTCTGAAAGTTAACAGATTAAATGACTTCTCTCAGAGATCCAGAACTGATAAGACTTAGTAAAGTAATACTTTGTTATGTTATGTCTCAGATATGCATAAGTATAGTATTTGAAACTAATTAAGACAAACATTTAAAGTAACTGTTATGTACTCTCAGCAGCACAATGACAACATGCCCAAAAGCATTCCAAGATCATCACAGTGGACAGCTCTCACTGAAACAAAACTGAGCTAATTAGTGTTCGGAAGGCAGCAGGATGACCAATAGAAGATGTGTCCATTCAAAAATGCCCATGTCCATTTCTTTCATCACTAGTTGCTTTACTATTTACTTTATCTTGTCACTTATTGTCAGTTCATTGCTGTCAGGTAAGATTTCAAGAATTTGCTTTCAAGCATTTCAGGTCCCTCAAATAAAACGATACCAAGATCAGAGCATGTGGTTTTCTTTCAAACATTAAGATTTCATTTTTATTTCAGGGACAGGGGAAGAGTTCCATAAAAGATCAGTTCATCAAAAGCAGGGACCAGAAGCTTAAATTATGGCAACTTGAGTGTAGTTCAAAAGAACTCTGGCTTCAGGGACTGGAGAACTTCAAGGACTGGAGGAAAACTCTGAGTCCTGCACAGCTATTGGGAAGACTACTCAGATGTCATATTTGAAAAGCAGCCATTGCTTACCCAGATGCACAGGTGCAGCACTGGTATCCATGATCAGTAGAGGACAAGTGCAAAAAGGTTTTATGTTCTCACACATATACAAATACATGGTTAGAATTCCTAAAATACTGGATAAACCCGTATCCTGCTCTGAAGCTTCCATCTTCTATTTTTTTTAATTAGTTCAAACTAGAAACAAGCTTGTTTCATATGTGGATCCCTTCTCCCTCTCCCTTCCCTCACCCCCATCCCTCCTCCCCCACCACCGACCTAGCCCCCACCCTATCCACCCTCCACTCCCCAGGCAGGGTAGGGCCTTCAACCAGGGCTCCCCAAAGTCCACCACATCATCCTGGGCTGGGCCTAGGCCCTTCCCCATGTGTCCAGGGCAAGATGTGCATCCCTTCACGTGGGATGGGCTCTCAAAGTCCCTTCTTACTCCAGGGAAAAATACTAATCCACTACCAGGGGCCACCTGGAGTGCAGAGGCCTCCTCATTGACATCCATGTTCAGGGGTCTGGATCAGTCTTGTACTGGCCTCCCAGACAGCATCTGGGGTCAATGTGTTCCCCTTGTTCAGGCCAGCTGTTTCTGTGGGTTTCTCCAACCTGGTACCGAGCCCTTCGATCTTTATTCCTCCCTCTCTTCAACTAAGTTCCATAGTTCAGTTCAGTGTGTATCTGTGGATGTCTGTCTCTGCTTCCACTGGATGAGGGCTCTAGGATGGCATAAAAACTAGTCATCTATCTCATTTTAGGGGAAGGGCGTTTAGATTATCCTCTCCACCATTGCCTGGATTGTCAGTTCGTGTCATCCTTGTAGATCTCTGGAAATCTCCCTAGTGCCAGATCTCTGCTCGGACCTATAATGGCTCCCTCTAATATGGTATCTCTCATCCTGCTCTCTTCTGCTCCTCCCCCAACTCAATATTTCTGCTCCTCCATTTCCTCCTCTCCTCTTCTCCTGCTCTCATTCTGGCAGCTCCCTCTCCCTTACCCTCATGCTCCCAATTTGCTCAAGAGTTCCTGCCCCTTTCCATTCCTGGGGTCCATGCTTTTATCCCCTAGAGTACTTCATGTTTCTTAATTTCTTTGGTGAAGAAGATTGTAGGCTGGTAATCCTTTGCTCTATGTCTAAAATTCATATATGAGTGAGTATGCACTTTTTACAGAATCCTGTGAGAAAGGACCTCACTAACACATCCCATACAATAATCCCTTGCAGTGAGACAATACATTCTCTGTGTTAGAAACTGTAAGGACAGGACTAGCTTGAACAATTGGTCCTTTCTTCTAAAAAAAAATCGCTTTTGCTTTGGTTGGTTCTATTGTCTGAGAGAATTAAAACTCATTTCCATGTTTCTTAACATTCTTGATGTTTTATGTAATGCTGTGCAATAACTTGCTGAAGTCCTCCATGGTGTCCTTGCTCTGTCCCTTACTTGTCCTCCTAAGTCACAAATGGGATAACTTGACTCCTTAATAAACAAATTTCCTTTAATATCTTTTTCTTGTTGAGGTAAATATATCTGAAACCTGACTCTGAAGAGAAGGGGCTTGGAGATGAAAGCCAATGGAGGTGCCTATTTTAACCCTATTGGCCTTCTTAACTTGAGTGTATGTAAGTATAGAATATGAGAGGAGCTTTGTTCATGGCTTTCTCAACACAGATATCTAATGGACATTAGCCCCTAAGAAATCACCCCAAATCTGAGAAAATGTGTTGTGAGCTAGGTGCACAGGGATTTTTGCTGGCATGTTTAATCTGGCTGGCACCCAGCAATACGGTGAATGTGGGTCCCAGGGTTAGGGAGACTTGAGCTCAGTGGTTCCCATTCTACTTAACAACAGCTGATGTTAGCTTTATATATTCTCAGAATCCCAGATATTTATCTCTAACATTTATCATAATAATGTCTATTTCATAGAATTGCTAAGAATACTAATTGAGATAAAATTTGTAAAGTACATGACACAAAGTATTCAATAAATATTAATATATGTAATTAGAAAAAGAACCCTGCTAAGTCTTTAGACCTACTGTTTATTAATTTTCCTCCTCTGATTGCATCTGTTTTATGGTTATGCATATTTTTCCCTTTGTTTAATATTTTATTAATATTTATTAAATTTTTTAAAGATGGAAAACATTTCTTTTTTGTTTTTTGAGACAGAGTTTCTCTGTGTAGCTTTATAGACCTGGCTGATCTTGAACTCACAGAGATCTGCCTGCCTCTGCCTCCCAAGTGCTGGGATTAAAGGTGTGTGCCACCACTGCCCCGCCATTTTTTTCTTTTTGTTCATTTTTATGACTTCTTTGAGAATTTTATACAATATACTTTGATCAATACTTTGATCATTTTTACTACCTAAGACTCACCCAACTCCTCCCAGATATGTCTACTACCTACCTACTCTGGACAACTCTGTTGATATACATAAATATATCATGTTCATATATATGGCCCAATTTCTGCTGCCATATACCCCTTCGTGTGCAGCCAGCCACTGGAGCCTGATGGACTTATTAGGGCTACATTCTTTCCTTTCACCAGAAACTATCAGCTATCCATAGTTCTTCAGTTAAGGATCGTGGGTCTTAAGCCCCTCTCCCTTTCATGCCGGAATGTTGGCTGACTCGATGCTGTACAGACACCACAGCTGCGATAAGTTCACAGGTACAGAAGACACTATTTTGTTCTGGTCCTCCCCGACTTCTGACTCTTAACAATCTTTCTGCTCCTTGCCACAATGGTGCCCAAACCTTGGAGATGATACATGTGTCCCTTTTGTGTATGAGCATCTGTCTCTTTTGTGTATGAACATCCCACTGACACTTATTCCCTTTACTTTGATCAGTTGTGACAAGTTTTTATATAAAATAGAGAATAGTAAAGGCAAGTATTAAATAACCAAACAATATGAGCTGGATTTTTTTTACTTGTTATTCTCTATCTTTTTCCTCCTACACTGCCTCCCTGCCATTTTTATTCTTTCCTCTCAATGTTTGTCATTGCTTACTTTCATTGCTGGAATGGCACACAGGATAGTATCACAGGCAAGAGGTCTACTACTAAGGCACATCCCCCCAGCTTTTCTGAAATAGCTTCATTCACAACCCAATGTCTTCTTTGATCTTCCAAAGCCAACGGTCTTTTAGTTTTGGTGAAAGTAAAGTCATGCTAATCTCAGGATGACATAAATCCAAAATTTCCATATAATTAAATTTTAAGTGTTCAGCACATGAGGTATTTCAGCTCATGCAGAGAAGACAATTTATGTAAAACCATGCCTAAGAGGCCATCTATTCTAATTCTTCAGAATTCAATAATAAATCTGTCTTAGAGGCCCTGGAAGGAGGCAAAAAAGAATTTTTTAACCAATTGGAAATTTTATTTTCATTAATCCACATTGGATGATAGGCTTGAAATCCCATGCCAACTGCAAGTCAGTGGGCTGGAATATATCACTTGCTGTATCACACTACTTGACTTCTATTGCCTGAGTAGATGAACACACATTCCACAGCCAGGCATGGTGACACCCACCTGTCATCCCAGAAGACAGGAAGCTGATGCAAGATGATCATTATGAATTTTAGAGTAGCTTCAGAAAAATGGTGAGCTCCTGCTTCAAAATATACCTATATAAATTAAATATAATTCTCCTTTTAAATAAGCCCACTCTTCTTTTAGTCCTTGATTATCCCCTCTCCATCATACTAAGGAAACTGAAACAGACTTAAAAAGTATAGATTGCCATTGGCACATTCTTGGAATTGAGGAAATAAATTCATTTTAGTTTATCTATATTAAAAACAACCAAAGCCATATTATCACTGGTTTGAGCCCTAAAGATATGGCTTAGTTGGTAATATGTTTGCTAAGCAAGCATGAAGACACTGGTTTGGATCTACAGCATGAAAACAAAAAGCCAAGAATGATGACATATTCCAGTCATTCCAGCACTGGAGAATCTGGGAGGTTTGCTGACTAGCTAGTATTGTAGAATTGCTATCTGAACTCAGTGAGAACACAACGTTATGCATAAAACAAGGTGGAGACAGACAAAGAAGACACTTGATGTCACCCTTTAGTCTATGGGAAGAATAAAAGACAAAATACACACATGTACACAACACATAAACCTGCTCATCACGTGCTCATCACATGTTCATCATCACATGCTCATTACATGCTCATCACGTTCTCATCACGTGCTCATCCAGTGCTCATCACGTGCATATCATGAGGTCATCACATGCCTATCACTGTGCTCATCAAATGCCTATCACGTGCTCAACACATGCCTTCTACGTTCTCATCACGTGCTCATCATGGTTCATCAAGGGCCTTCACGTGTTAATCATGTGCTAATCACGTGCTCAACACCTGCCTATCACGTGCCATCACGTGCTCATCAGGTGCCTATCATGTGCTCATCAGGTGCGTATCACGTGCTCATCAGGTGCCTATCACGTGCTCATCAGGTGCCTATCACGTGCCTATCACGTTCTCATCACGTGCTCATCCAGTGCTCATCACGTGCATATCATGAGGTCATCACATGCCTATCACTGTGCTCATCAAATGCCTATCACGTGCTCAACACATGCCTTCTACGTTCTCATCACCTGCTCATCATGGTTCATCAAGGGCCTTCACGTGTTTATCATGTGCTAATCACATGCTCAACACGTGCCTATCACGTGCCATCACGTGCCCATCACATGCCTATCACGTGCCCATCACATGCCTATCACGTGCTCATCAGGTGCGTATCACGTGCTCATCAGGTGCCTATCACGTGCTCATCAGGTGCCTATCACGTGCCTATCACGTGCTCATCACGTGCTCATCAGGTGCTCATCACGTGCTCATCCAGTGCTCATCACGTGCATATCATGAGGTCATCACATGCCTATCACTGTGCTCATCAAATGCCTATCACGTGCTCAACACATGCCTTCTACGTTCTCATCACGTGCTCATCATGGTTCATCAAGGGCCTTCACGTGTTTATCATGTGCTAATCACATGCTCAACACGTGCCTATCACGTGCCATCACGTGCCCATCACATGCCTATCACGTGCCCATCACATGCCTATCACGTGCTCATCAGGTGCGTATCACGTGCTCATCCGGTGCCTATCACGTGCTCATCAGGTGCCTATCACGTGCCTATCACGTGCTAATCACATGCTCATCACGTGCTCATCAGGTGCCAATCACGTGCTCATCAGGTGCCTATCACGTGCTCATCAGGTGCCTATCACGTGCCCATCACATGCATATCACGTGCCTATCACATGCCTATCACGTGCTCATCAGGTGCCAATCACGTGCTCATCAGGTGCCTATCACGTGCCTATCACGTGCTCATCACGTGCTCATCAGGTGCTCATCACGTGCTCATCCAGTGCTCATCACGTGCATATCATGAGGTCATCACATGCCTATCACTGTGCTCATCAAATGCCTATCACTTGCTCAACACATGCCTTCTACGTTCTCATCACGTGCTCATCATGGTTCATCAAGGGCCTTCACGTGTTTATCATGTGCTAATCACATGCTCAACACGTGCCTATCACGTGCCATCACGTGCTCATCACATGCCCATCACGTGCCCATCACATGCCTATCACGTGCTCATCAGGTGCCAATCACGTGCTCATCAGGTGCCTATCACGTGCTCATCAGGTGCCCATCACATGCCTATCACGTGCTCATCAGGTGCCAATCACGTGCTCATCAGGTGCCTATCACGTGCTCATCAGGTGCCTATCACGTGCTCATCAGGTGCCTATCACGTGCTCATCAGGTGCCTATCACGTGCCTATCACGTGCTCATCAGGTGCCCATCACATGCCTATCACGTGCTCATCAGGTGCCAATCACGTGCTCATCAGGTGCCTATCACGTGCTCATCAGGTGCCTATCACGTGCTCATCAGGTGCCTATCACGTGCCCATCACATGCATATCACGTGCCCATCACATGCCTATCACGTGCTCATCAGGTGCCAATCACGTGCTCATCAGGTGCCAATCACGTGCTCATCAGGTGCCTATCACGTGCTCATCAGGTGCCTATCACGTGCTCATCAGGTGCCTATCACGTGCTCATCAGGTGCCTATCACGTGCCCATCACATGCCTATCACGTGCTCATCAGGTGCCTATCACGTGCTCATCAGGTGCCTATCACGTGCCTATCACGTGCTCATCACGTGCTCATCAGGTGCCTATCACGTGCTCATCACGTGCTCATCACGTGCTCATCAGGTGCCAATCACGTGCTCATCAGGTGCCTATCACATGCTCATCAGGTGCCTATCACGTGCCCATCACATGCCTATCACGTGCCCATCACATGCCTATCACGTGCTCATCAGGTGCCAATCACGTGCTCATCAGGTGCCAATCACGTGCCCATCACATGCCTATCACGTGCTCATCAGGTGCCAATCACGTGCTCATCAGGTGCCTATCACGTGCCCATCACATGCCTATCACGTGCTCATCAGGTGCCTATCACGTGCTCATCAGGTGCCTATCACGTGCCTATCACGTGCTCATCACGTGCTCATCAGGTGCCTATCACGTGCTCATCACGTGCTCATCACGTGCTCATCAGGTGCCAATCACGTGCTCATCAGGTGCCTATCACATGCTCATCAGGTGCCTATCACGTGCCCATCACATGCCTATCACGTGCCCATCACATGCCTATCACGTGCTCATCAGGTGCCAATCACGTGCTCATCAGGTGCCAATCACGTGCTCATCAGGTGCCTATCACGTGCTCATCAGGTGCCTATCACGTGCTCATCAGGTGCCTATCACGTGATTATCAGGTGCCTATCAGTGCTTATCAGGTGCGTATCACGTGCTCATCACGTGCTCATCACGTGCATATCATGAGGTCATCACATGCCTATCACTGTGCTCATCAAATGCCTATCACGTGCTCAACACATGCCTTCTACGTTCTCATCACCTGCTCATCATGGTTCATCAAGGGCCTTCACGTGTTTATCATGTGCTAATCACATGCTCAACACGTGCCTATCACGTGCCATCACGTGCCCATCACATGCCTATCACGTGCCCATCACATGCCTATCACGTGCTCATCAGGTGCGTATCACGTGCTCATCCGGTGCCTATCACGTGCTCATCAGGTGCCTATCACGTGCCTATCACGTGCTAATCACATGCTCATCACGTGCTCATCAGGTGCCAATCACGTGCTCATCAGGTGCCTATCACGTGCTCATCAGGTGCCTATCACGTGCCCATCACATGCATATCACGTGCCCATCACATGCCTATCACGTGCTCATCAGGTGCCCATCACGTGCTCATCAAGTGCCTATCACGTGCTCATCAGGTGCCTATCACGTGCTCATCAGGTGCCTATCACGTGCTCATCAGGTGCCTATCATGTGCCCATCAGGTGCCTATCACGTGCTCATCACGTTAATCCATGTTTTGATTTTGTAATAAGGAAACCACGTCTTCCATGACAGACTCTCAGTAGAGGTTTCACAGAGCTGACCACTGGCCTTGCGCCTTTGAAACACAGACCATGCCTGAGTCAATTTCTCCATATAAAGATGAATGTTGCTCTATGATGACTCCTAGAGAAACAAAAATTGACACAACCCCTTCATGCTGCCTGTAGGACGTATAAACAGAGCACAAAGTGCTTCTGGCTGGTTTCAAGGTACAGACATCAAAAGAAAAGTCAAACGTTTCCTTGAAGTAAAACAAAACCATTCTTATGGAAGGCTAGTTTCTATTAGTTACCTCATTAAATTGAGAAAACATGATGCTAGTTCTTTAATCAGATATGCAAGAAATCATTGAAGAATAGATATGAAACAATGAAGGGTGGATGGATGTGTTTCACGTTTCCCGTTCTCGATGCTAAACACAGGAGAGTGACCTTGTTCACTTACAATGCTCAGTCTGCTTCTGATAATATTTATGGTCTGTTGTACACACTAAAAGCTTTGTTAATAATCTACCACAGTTAAGTGACGTCAGTTATTCAGTTCTTTCGTCTAAAACCTGACCAAGATTATGATTTTGCTTATCCTATTTGATACTTGGAAATTATCATATTAAAAGCACTGACAAAGATGATTTGCTCTAAATATGTGAGTCGAATGAGAGTTTTCTGGGCTTTGTGATCATGAAACTTTCACAGAGAGAAGCCAGTGAGTTCTGCCAAAATGTCAGTGGGGTGGAGTGGGGTGCCAGCACCAAGGGCCGAGAGCCCGCTTGGGTACACTAGGAGTACATTATGTGCAAGGCTTTATCTTTTCCTGGAAACCAGACAGCTCCGGTAGTGTGTTCTTCTGCATAAAACAGTAAATTAGTCACCCAGTGCTACCAAGGTGCTTCATTAACTCTAAATGACAGCCTCTCTGTATTTTCACATGGCCGAGAATCAAGTAGTTGCACATCAAATTGTGACTTTTCCCTTGCTTCTCGCTTGGCACAGACCCTTTATCTGTCATTATTTATGTCCTCAAAGGCCTTAGCAAAGCTGCCATCCTTGAGTAACAAAAGATGCTGCTCAGTGTGGCTCAGACCCCAGCTTGTTGCACCAGATGCTGTTTTATGTTTTGCCAAAGAATGGCCCCTTTTATTTCTGTCTGAATGCAGCCTTCTTTCCATTCCGAAAGGTTTTCAAGCATTAAACCTAATCCTTATCTATCCTCTATGGATGATAGCCTGTGTGCAACTTTGCCATCAGAGCCTGTAGAACCTTCGCTGTGCAGATAGAGATATGCAAATAAGTGAAACTCTGTGGCCTTTACCTCACTGCTCCTCCTCACTTTACTTATTTCTTGTGATGAAGGCAAAGACTGCAGTCTCTGCCTGTGAGAATAACAGATTAGAAGATGGAGATGGCAGAGAAAACTATTAAAATAAACAAAGAGAACTCAGAACATTTTATCCCCAGGTTTGCTATGAGAACATAACCAGAAAGACAGGCAGAAGTCAGAATTATTCAGTTTTAACAGCATTGCCTTTCCTGGCAGTGGATCAGTATTTATACCTAGTACATGAATGGACTTTGGGAGCCCATTCCACATGGAGGGATACGCTCTCAGCCTAGACACATGGGAGAGGGCCTAGGCACTGCTCTAAATGATACAACAGACTTTGAGGATCCCCCATGGAAGGCCTCACCCTCCTTGGGGCACAGATAGGGGATGGGATAGGGGGATGGTTGGGGGCAGGGGAGGAAGGGAGGGGGGGATGGAAAGGGAACTAGGATTAGCATGTAAAACAAACCTCTTTCTAATTTAAATTTTAAAAGGGGAGAAAGAAAGAAAAGAACATTGGCTTTCCTGCAAAGAGATGAGATTTTCTCTCCAAAGGTCAGAGGAGTGTTGGAAAAACTAGGTTATACCAGGGCAGAGGTGATAGCTGGGACCATGTATATCTATGTGGTTCTTCCTCAAAGAAAGCTTCCTAGAACAACAGAGTTGTTAATGGGAATTTCTTTGATGCTGTTTGGTGGGTGGTTCTTAACACAAGTTGAATTGTATGAAAGCATTGCCCTCGTGAATTGATTTTCCTCAATATTGCTGGCAATTTCTTACACTGGAATAGGCTAAGAGCAAGGCAAGAAATATGAACTCTTCCAGCAAGATGGGTCTGCAGGTAGAAGACTTGCCATACAAGCAAAACAACCTAAGTGTGTGATCCCCAGAACACACAAAAAGTTGGATTCG
This sequence comes from Cricetulus griseus, assembly GCF_003668045.3. Classification (NCBI taxonomy): domain Eukaryota; kingdom Metazoa; phylum Chordata; class Mammalia; order Rodentia; family Cricetidae; genus Cricetulus; species Cricetulus griseus. The sequence continues at coordinate 247,879,008 of NC_048596.1, read as the reverse complement.
ACAGTCCCCATCTGCAACTCTAGCACTTCTAAGGCTAGATGACAGGGGTAGGAATAGAACTGCCTGGTAAACTCATAGCCAATCTATCCTAGACAATGTAGCATAGCAGAAACAAGGGACTTCTCTCAACAAAGTGGAAGGAGACAGATGACTCTTGAAAGTTGTCCTTTGACTTCCATGTGTGGGCTAGCTTTCACCTGCATCATATACAACATATACACACATTCAAACAGGAATAAGAAATTTAAATTTACAAAATATATGGGAACTTCTTCTGCTGTTGTGTTCCTTCATAGAACTGAAGTTTATTGGCTTGTTCTATTATTTCATGAGAACCACTACTTCTTTTTTTTTAAATGCAAAGACACTGTACTGATGATCTGGGAGTTTTATTGAAGAATAAAAGATGATTTGGAAAGTTCATAGACAGAGTGGTTACTCTACCACAGGAATAACATCAAGGGAAGTGTGGATGTGGTAAAAGGTCCGAAAGGATGAGTATTATAGAGATGATTGCTACTACTCATTAGAGTCAACTTCCTTCTGTCTACTCCCCATGAAATATTAAGGGCCATTATCTTTGTATATATTTTACAAGGAGGAAGGAATCTGTGGAGAGACTGCAGAGCCACCAGCCTGTATGGAAAGAAATGTTCTCAACCCATGCCGTGTTACTATTTTTGACCCATGATTAGAAATAATCATCTGGGCAATCAAAGTCCCGCATTAACATGTATTCCTGGCCAAGTCCACAGGCAGCTGCTCTGTACCATTTAATTTGGGAGCTGAGACAGAAGTGGGTACTGACAGGCAGTAGTTATGGGACATTTATCCATTGCATCCATGTCAGTGATAATAATACTGTAATTGTATCCAAAATATGGTCCTTTACTTTGTTTTGATAGATATGTTGCTACTCCAAAAGTCTGTATTATTGGAAGTACACAAACTAGACATGGACATACATACATGCATATGTTCTTGCTTTAGTTGTTACATGTATTTGGAGAAGAAGTCAGCAGCACCAGTCATCCATACATGCTAACAGTATACACTAAGAAAAGCAGTGATATAGAAAAGTATAAAAAAAAAGTTGGAAGAACACTCTAAGAGAGATTCCTGTGATTTCAACAGCCTACTTTTGTGTTTATTTTGAATGACTATAGGAGCCAGAATGTCTAACATAAATTCTAGGTCCTTAATCTAGAATTCCAACATTCTCACCAAATAAGTATACTGTTATAGACACATGGCCTGGATTACTGCTTACAAATAAAGCTTTTGAGTTAATTTTACTTTGAATACATTTAAATATTCTGCTATTTAAATATTTTAGAAATATTTAAATAGACTAGAAAAGTTGTTAAATCACTTTGGGCTTCATTATTCTGATTCTCAAAATTAAAACAGCGATATATTTTATAGGGTTTCTGTATGATTAAATGTGGTTTGACATATAGGGTATTTGATAAAAAAATGATAGGAAGAATTATTGTAGGCTTTTCAGGGGTCTATGATGTTTTCCCAGCTGTCAGACTGGGGTCCATGAGTTCCCATTTGCTCAGGTCAGCTGTTTCTGCAGGTTTTCCCAGCATGGTCTTGACCCCTTTGTTGGTCACTCCTCCCTCTGTGAAACTAGATTCCAGGAGTTGGCTCCGTGCTTAGCTGTCTCTGTTTTCTGCTTCCATCAGCTACTGGATGAAGGCTCGAGGATGGCATTTAAGGTAGTCATCATTCTCATTATAGGGGAAGGGCATTTATGGTAGCCTTTCTACTATTGCTTAGGTTCCTAGTTGGGGTCATCCTTGTGGATCTCCGTACAATTCCCTAGTGCCAGATTTCTCTTTAAAACTACAGTGGCTCCCTCTATTAATGTGTCTCTTTTCTTGGTCTCCTCTATTCCTCTCCCCATTCTATCTTCCTGATCCCTCATGTTCTCCTCTCCCCTCCTCTTTTCTCTTCCTTTTTCTCCTTCTTTCCCCCATGTTCCCAATTTGCTCAGGAGCTCTTGTCTTTTCCCATTCCCTGGGGGACTGTGTATGTCTCTTATGGTCCTCCTTGTTTCCTTGCTTCTCTGGTGGTGTGGATTGTAGGCTATTAATCCTTTGCTCTAAGTCTAATATCCATATATGAGTGAGTACATACCATGTTTGTCTTTCTATGACTGGGTTACCTCACTTAGGATGGTTTCTTCTAGTTCCATCCATTGCCTGAAAATTTCAATATGCCATTGTTTTTTTCCACTGAATAGTACTCCATTGGTTAAATGTACCACATTTTCCATATCCATTCTTTCATTGAGGAGCATCTAGACAGCCTTCATTCAGTCGCTGATACAACCAGAAGCAGGCACCTACAGCTAAGCACTGAACCATACTCCTGGAATCCAGTTGTAGAGAGGGAGGAGGGATGAGCAAAGCAGTCAAACCATCCTGGAGAAACCTACAGAACCAGCTTACCTGACTTAGTGAGAGCACAGGGACTCCAGCCATAAATCTGGGAAATCAGCATTGAACTGAACCAAACCCTCTGAATGTGGATGCCAGTTAGGGGGCCTGGGCAGGCTATGGGACCTCTAACAGTGGAACCAGTACTTATCCGTAGTGCACAAATGGACTTTGGGAGCCCATTCCCTATGGAGGGACACTATTTCAGCTCAGATACATGGAAGAGGGCCTAGGCCCTCACCCAAATGATGTAACAGATTTTGAGGATTTCCCCCATGGAAGGCCTCACTGTCCTTGGGGAGTAGGGGTGGGGTTGGGGGGTTGGTAGGTGGCATGAAGGATGGGAGGGAGAGGGAAAGGGGGAATTGATATGTAAAAGGATTGTTTCTAAATAAAAAAGAAAAAGGAACTAATAAAAATAATGAAAAAGAATTATTGCAAAATGTTAGCTACTATGGCCATGGTTATAGGAGTAGTACAAATTGAGAAGAGTAAGTTGGTAAAGCCTTTGTATTGATGGTTTAATGCAAGAGTTGGCAACTGGATAAAATTTTCCCCATCTTGAGAAAAAGTAATGATGTACATTGCTTTATTCAGTTAGAAAGCTGTGTGTATGTGCCTGTCTGTTAATTTAAATGTAATTAGCCCACATAAGCTCATAGGGAGGGTCACTATTAGGAGGTATGGCTCTGTTGGATTTGGTGTGGCCTTATTGGTGGAAATGTGTCACTGTGGGGCAGGCTTTGAGATTTCCTATGATCAAGATACCACTCAGTAATGGGGTTTACTTCCTATAGCCTTTTGATCAAGATGTAGCCAGCACCATGTCTGCCTCCATGCTGCCAGGATCCCTACCATGATGATAATGGACTGAACCTCTGAAACTGTAACCAAGCCATTCCAATTAACTGTTTTCCTTACAAGAGTTTCCTTGGTTATGGTTTCTCTTCACAGTAATAGAAACCCTAACTAAGACAGAAGTTGGTACCAGGGACTGGGATATTATTGTAATAGGCTTGAACATGCCTTTGTTTGAAGGAATATGGACCATGAGACTATGGATTAGAAAAGCAGTGGAATGCTTTAAGCACTGGTTAATGAGCCATAGTAGTATGAGGATGGAAGACAATGGTGCTGAGTGTGATTTGATGAACTGTGGGGGGCTACCTCAAGAGGTTTCACAGGAGAATATTAGTTACTTTCCTAGAGATCATTCTTACCATAATTTGGTGAAGAATGTGGCTGCTTTTTACCCTTATCCAAAGAGTCTGTCTGAACATAAAGTGTAGATTAATTCTGTTGGCAAAGGACATCTCAGAACAGACAAATATAGATTCTGTGGTGTTGTTATTAGTGTTACCTCTGGTGAAGATTTATAATGAAAAGGATCAAGCTGAACAAATAAAATATAACATATACATATAGAGAAAGGTGGCATCAGGAAGTGGAATAAAGCCAAATCCTGTGTTCAAGGATATAAACATATTTTCAAAATTGAATAAGGGGAGTGGTGACCTCAGAGCAAGATCCCACCTAGTTAAGTTTCCTACTTTGAAAAGAAATTAAAGAAAAGCTAAGATCCTGCTGTGGTGGTGCATACCTTTAATCCCAGCACCCAGAAGGCAAAGCTAAGCAGATCTCTGAGTTTGAGGCCAGCCTGGTCTATAGGACAAGTTTCAGGACAGCCAAGTTTAGACAGTGAAAGACAAACAGCTGGTGAAGATGTAATTGAATGAGGGGTCTATTTCCCAGCCCCAGCAAGAAGCGGAACTTGGCATGTTTGGCCAAATGGTTTTGGCCTTAGAGTTAAAGACAGAAGAAGCAGGTTATGGCATAGGCCTCCATGCCTAAGGAAAGCTCCTGGAGCCAGGTATATGTCAGCAGTGTCACTGAACGGCGGCCATGAGAAACCATTGTGTGAAACTGTGAAGTTGAAGCCTGGATTGCCTTGGAGACCCCAAGATGTTGTAGATGCCAGAGACATGGGAGACTTGCTGAGTAGAGCTACTTTAACAGGGCCTGGAAACAACATAAGAGAAAGAAATAAGTTGCAGTCAACAGAACTCAATGGAGTGGGAGATCTGAAAAGTGTTTTAATATCAGACGTGGAGATGAGAGTTTAGGGTTGGCCCATCTGGTTTCCAGGTTTGTGTTGGTCCAATATATCATTACTATGCTCCCTTCCATATGTTTCTGAATGGTAATGTATATCTTGTGCTATTAAATGTTGGAAGTATATGATCTGCTTTTTTATTTTGATTTTTACAAGGAATTATAGCAAATAGACCACATGAATCTCAGAAGGGACTTTGAATTTTGGACTTTTAAACATTGTTGAGACTGCAATGGACTATTGAGAACCTTTGAAGTTGGACTGAATGTATTTTGCATTATGATATTGTTAAAATCTTATTGAGGCTAGGGAGTGGAATATGGCAGTTTGAATGTATTGAATGTAATTGTCCCCCATAAGCTCATAGGGAGTTTCACTATTAAGTGGTGTGGCTTTGTTGGAGTATGTATGGCTTTGTTGGAGGAAGTTTTTCACTGTGGGGATGGGCTTTGAGTTTTCTCATGTTCAAATGATATTGCTCAGTGTCATATTCTACTTCCTGTTGCCTTCTAATCAAGATATAGTCAGCACCATGTCAGCCTGCACACTGCCATAATTCCCACCATGAAGATAATGCATTGCACCTCTGAAACTGTAAGTGAACTTCCTCAGTTAAGTGTTTTCCTGAATTTCTACTATTTATTTATTATGTGTGTGTGCCTATGTGTGTTTATGTGTATCATGTGTACACAGGTACTTATGGAGCCCAAAAAGGGACATTAGAGTTACAAGTAGCTGTTAATATCCGCACAGGTGTTAGGAACCAAACTCTAGTCTTCTGCAATAGCAGCAAGTGCTTGTAACCACTGATCAATCTCCGTAGCTCTGGAATTTCTATTGGCTTTGCAATGTTTAACAAATGAATACAGGATTTTGATTATGTAAACACATGCATTTATTGAATTAGTTTGTTAGTGAAGAAGTTGTGCTGTGTGTTTGCATGTGTGTGTGTGTGCATATGTGTGATTATGTATGAGACAGAGAAAGGAAGAGGGAGAGAGAGGCAGAGACAGAGAAATGTTTCTTGTGACCACATGAAAGATCATAACTTTCAGTCTCATTGTGGATAAGTTATTTAATATTTATTGACTTACTTTGTAAAACTAAGTATTTAACTTGCTAGACCGAATCAGCTTTGACACTATCCTTTGTCAAAAATGATTCAGTAAAGACTAAGGAGATAGTTCAGCAGATGAAAGCTTTTCTTATGTCAACACAAAGACCTAGATTTTTAATCTCCAGAATTTAAGGAGCATGACTCAGTAAAACCCACAATCATGGTAAGCCTAAGAAGATGTGGTGAGAAGAACCAGAAGAGCCTTTGGAAGCTTGAAGGCCAACTAGCTTGATGCATGATGCACCTAACAACATTGAACATTGTGGCGATTTAATAGAGCAATGTGCTACAGGCTCATGTTTTTGAACACCTGGCCCATTGTTGGTAGCCTTGTTTGAGGAGGAAGTATGGCTTTGTGGGAGAAATATGTCAATGCGGTTGGGCTTTGAGAGTTCATATCCTTGATCTAGTACTAATTTGTTATCTGTGGTTCATTTTTGTGGTTAAAGATATGATCTCCAGCTTCCTGCTTTTGCCTCCATGCCTGCCACTTGCTTTCATGCCTGCACCATGTTATGACTGATTCTTACCACCCTTGGAGCTATAATCAAACTAAACTCATCCTTCTGTGATTAGACTTGGTCAGAAAACTAACTATTATAGACCTTGGTACCTGAGAGCAACCTGTTGCTACAAATAAACTGACTATATATAAGTAGATATATAGATATTGACTATAATATATATATTATATATAATATATATTATACTGTAGAATGCTTTGTTATTTCAGACTAGAAAAGCAACTGAATGTTGTTAAGAAGAGTATAATGATTGGTTCTAATATAATAATATAAGCCTGGAAGAACATAAATCTGAGAGCAATATATACTGTGGAGGCACAGCTCAAGATATTTCATGGGGAACAATATTTGCATTTTGTCTAAAGGCTATTTATATGATACTTTGTCAAAGAATCTGGCTGCCTTCTGCTCATGCCCTGAGAACTTGACTGAGAATAAATTAAAAAGTAATTGACTAATTAGTTTGGAGGCAGAAATTTCAAGACAGAATAACACTGAATTTATATCATGGCTGTATACTTACACACATCTACAATGAAAAAGAACAAATGGGGTCAAAGGAAATTCAAATTATGAAGGTTAGAGAGAAAGGGGGCACTAGAAGCTTAATGCTGCAACCAACTCACATGCTAAAGGACTCTGTAATCATTAAAGAGATCAATGTCTTTGAAATGAGGTCTGATGTACACTGGAAAAATGAGGAAGGTGCCTAGAAGTCAATACTCTGTGAGATAAACCTCCAACTTGTGAAAGAGATGCCAGAAGTTTTCTGCTCCTGGAAATGAATGGGATAAAACTCTACTGCTAATGTGTTTCAAAGAGGACAGGGTCCATCAAAGCATCTCAAACTGGTCGTATTACTTGGCTGTGTTGTCTAAGTGGTGTTGACTTTAGAGGCATTAAGGATACAAGAGTTAAGGTATTATGGATTTTTTTCCTTTGAGGAATCCCTCAGAGAAGGATGAAGTTCCTCAGAGGGCAAAAGACTTAGAGATACTATACTGGGAAGCTATGCAAGCAAAGCCCACATTAAAGTAAAGAACCCAAGACGTTTGCAATGCCAGAACTTTGGCAAATCTACCAAAGAGAGTTACATACATAATGGAAACAACCTGAGAGAGATAGATATGTTCCAGGCAGCAAAACTAGAGGGGAAGAACCGTTTAAGCCCTTTGAAATTAAAGTCCCAGACACCAGATATTGAATTACAAGATTTAGTTCTTGTTCCATGAGGTTTCAGTAATTCTTTGCTCCACCATTTCCTCACTATGCTCCCATTCCTTTCATCAGGAATGTGTATGCTTACTCCTTAGCGTTGTGTGTTGGAAGTATAAAATTTTCTTATTGATTTTACAGACGATTATAGTTAAGAGACTGCCTTGAATCTCCTACCAGGCATTGGACTTTAAAAGACTATGGGGACTTTTAAAGTTTAAGTAAAGACATTTTACATTATGGCATGGCCATGTACCTATGAGGGCCATGGAGTGGAATGTAATGTCTTAAATGAAAATTGTTCCCATAGGTTCAAGTGTTCAAACTTTTGGTCCCCAATTGGTGGTATTGTTTGAAACGTTATTATAGCTGTGATGAAGGAAGTATATTACAAGGGGTAGTCTTTGAGTGTTCATAGTCCTTCCCCATTTCCAGTCTGCTATCTGAGCTTATTGTTTGTAAATGGAGATGTGATCTCTCTTCTTTCTTAGGCTACCATGCCTGCCACTTGCTACCCTATGTCCCTGTCATAATAGATATTTTCTTCTGATATCATATGACAAAATGAACTCTTTCTTCAATGTGTTGCCTCAGTTATGGCATTTTTTCTCAGTAACAGAAAAGTAACTAATGCAAACATAGAAGGTGAACCAAACAGCCCAAGTTATTCTCTGACCTCAACATATGCATGGTGACATGCACATGATCCCCCCCACACACACTCACAAAATAATGCAACATTAAAAAGTATCTCCATGAATGTTAGGCAGCATAAGATAACCAGAACAAAACATTTAATTATTTAAAAATATATCATTTTATTTATTTATTTATTGTGCCTATAGAAGTAGGGCATATGGCATATTTATGTGGCAGTTTGAGGAAAACCTGTAGAAGCTGGTTCTCTCCTTTCTCCATGTGGATTCTGATAAGCAAACTCAGATCTTCAAGCTTTCACAAGAAACAGTTTTTCCCACTGATCCACCTCTCTGAGCCTGTTCATTCCTTTCTAGTCTAATGTTTCTCAAATTAGAATGAGAAATCTCAAGAGTTCCGAAGATGTCAACTTAATCTGGAATCTCTCATGACCTCTTAGCTAAAGGTTTTCCTGCTCAGAGGTCCCATTTCCCAACCCAGCAAAAATCCTACAGACAGTCACTGGGAACTGTGAATCAAGAACTGAACTTGATGTTTGAAAGCCAAGATAGAAACTTAATTTTCCAAATGAGTGAGGCACATGTTTTCCTTTTCTTAAAAAGTAGAAAAATACCAAGAAAAACCACTCAGCATTACTGGTGAGTACTGGAATATTAATACATAGATGTCTTTAGAAATATGCTTTTGAGGACGAAAAATAATTGATTTCATGAGTGAAATTATGAAGGAATAGTAGATGCTCAGCACCAAAAGGAAAAAAAAAAAAAACCTCGTGTAAAGATCCTAAGGTAAGAAAAATCTTAATGTATTTGGAGAACAGAAATTTCTCCATTCTTGTAAAAGTGAACAGAGTTCATTGGTGAAGAGGCTGGATTCCACTATCAGATAGTTCAGGTTAAAACAAAAGCCATCACTGAATTACAGGCAACATTAGAAAAATTAGTTTAATATTTTTGCATACACACTTACATATATATATATATATATATACATATAGATAGATAGATAGATAGATAGATAGATAGAGAGAATTATAAAGATATACTTTTGGAACATACTTGGTAAATGATTGCTATCTTTCTTTGCATTAAATACATAAGCTAATAAGCCAACACAAAGAAGAGATATTAGAGAGGAAGGATAAGACCAGATCATCAGATCATTATGAATGGCTGTCTATGTACATTACAGGTGAGTGCCTCCTGTCTCTTCCTGGTGGGGATTGGAGTTGAAGATATGGAATGTATATTCATAGCACTATAATAGATAAAGCAGAAATTAAATAAAATTAGGATGTATCCATTTTATGAAAATAACAATGGAAAATAATATCCCAGTGCTTTGCTTTAGGAGGCTGGCTAAGTTGTGACCTTAATAACATGGTCAACATCTAAAGAAGGTGTGTGAGTCACTGAGAAATATGATGCATCCAGGTCATCTTAGTTTATTTTTGGTGGCTTGTCGAGTAGCTCAAGATGTTCTCTGAACTCTTAGACAGAGAAGTATCTAAAAGAAATGTAGAGCAGTATTGTCCAATATGTGTACTGGACACCAACTGCTTGCCTCAAATTCAAATTATCCAGTTCCTAGACAGTATAAATGAAATTAATATTATTATATATTTTAATCTAATACCTAAAATTTAAAATGTTATTTTGTGCTTGACTTTTCATGAAGAGTCTATTTCTATCCACCCCACATAGAATGGTCAATAACACATAACAGAAATGATTTCATCTAAATCTAGTTCAGTGAGTGAATGAATTTACTCTTTTTCCCCAAGAGTATGAGTAAGGTACTACTTATAGTGGCATTGGTAAGTCAAGTAGTAGCCTCATTGGTAAGCCCACCAGAGCATAAACAATGACTTAAGAAAGGTACATCACTGGATTTCATTGTGGAACTTGCAGTCACACCACTGAATAACCTCAACCTTAGAAAAGATTTACTGCTGGTAAAACTGAGAGAGGAGACTCCAGAGTCTTTGTTTCCCTAGCTTTTTGAATTTGTAAGTTACTTAGGAGTTTCAAGACCACTGTGAACTTCCCTGTCCATTCCAGCAGGGAATGTTTCATTTTAGAGGAAACAAGTATTACATTGTTTCATGCTATAAGCTGTGTGAAATCATTAATACATTTTTGTGCAGATTGACTTTTTTTCTACATGTAAATCTCATTATATATTATTTGTGACACAGCTCAAGCCACATCTCAAGTACTCCATGGCCATGTGTGCCAGGAATAATCACATAGCAAAGTGGACTTCTTGAGCATGTTAATGAACAGAGTTTATACACTTAACAATTAATTATTAGTTGGGAAATTCTAGGCATTGTGATTGTAGCTTAAAATTCAGAGGTGAGTAACAACAGCTCCTTCCTTGAGATTAGGCAAAAGAGCTTCTGTCAGTATTTACATTTTTTTTCTTTTTGCAAATTATATAAAAGTTCTGCTCCTGTGGGAAACTGTCTTATCCCTGGGAACAATACTTAGTTCTTTTCATGCACTCTGCCCTGAATGTTTATATACTGCAAAGTATCAATGTCAAAGTGAGGACCAGGAGTAGAATAGTCTTTTCCATGTAAATGCACATAAAAGCACTATAATGGAACAAGTTTATAGAAATAGACTTGGTTTTTCTTTTTCTTCCTCTCTTTTTTTTTTTCCTTTGCTTTTTTGAGACAAGGTTTCTATCTGTAGTTTTAGAGCCTGTCCTTTCACTCTCTCTGTAGACCAGGCTGGCCTTGAACTCACATATATCTGCCTGTGTTTGCCTCCTGAGAGCTGGGATTAAAGGCATGAACCACCACTGCCGGGCTAGATTTGGTTTCTCAAAGGTCAGAAAATAATCCCTGAAATTATTATCAAGCTGAGAACTGCAAAGTGACTACAAGGAAAACACATAGGCAAGTCAGAGTATATTTCAAGCAGAATAGAATTTCACTGGGAATACCACATCAGCATATGATGTCAGAATAATCTACAGACATACAAAAGGTGCATATAAGGATGAAGAAGAGGAGGTACATAGGTTGGGGAATGGGGGATCCTCTGCAGCAAGAGTTTAAGGGCAGGGAAAAAGAGATAGAGCTCTGTGTACTAATGATGTGGGTGGTGAGAGGTCTAGAAAGAGCAGTAAGAAATTCCAGGTAAATACTAGAAATGAATACAACCCTATAAGGCAACTGACAGGAGAAAAAGAAATCACTTTCCAGAGGGCATCAAGAATGTGTCAAGTACAGCAAATCACTAGGAAAGACATGGCTAAAAAGGCTGAAAAACAGCTATAGCATCTGTTAATGAAGACAGCATGAGGAGCTAGGTGAGGCCAGTGGTGAGCAAAGGGTTGAAAACCCAGTTGAGGTAGAAAAGTAAATGGAGTATGCAGCAGAGAGGCTGTTAAAACAGGAATCTGACTGCCAGAAAGTGCAGGCAATATCCACACAGAAAGAAACTTGTTGCATTATGGAAGCTGTTTGCTTTGAATTTTCTTTTTGTTTTTAATCATGTAAAACTATCAATGTCTACAGTATACATTCTGTAATACTGTTTCCAGTGTTTTGTACATCAAGGAGAGGTAATCTTAAAATAAATGGATTTAGTGCTTCTAAAATGGACATAGGAGTGACATGTAGCTTAGTGGTAACTTGAATGTCTAGTCTATACAAGACCCTGGGTTCAGGCCATACAATGGAAATAAAAGCAGAAGACACCATGGTATTTTTTGAATGAGAATGAAACCTATAGGCTCATAGATTTGAATATGTAGTCAGCAGGGAGTGGCACTATTTGAAAGGATTAGGAAGTATGGCCTTGTTGGAGGAAGTATATTACTGTGGGTGGGCTTTGAGGTTTCAAAAGGCTCATTGCAAGCCCAGAGTGTCTCTCTTCCTAAGGCCTGCACATAAGGTGTAGAACTCTCAGCTACTTCTATAGCCTTGTCTGCCTGCATGCTACTATATTCCATAACATATTTGACAATGGACTAAACCTCTGAAACTGTAAGTCTGAATAAAATGCTGTGCTTTATAAGAGTTGCTGTGGTCATGGTGTCTCCTCACAGTTGTAGAATACTGACTAAAACAGAAGTTGGTACCAGGGTCAGGGCATTTCTGTGACAGGACTGACAATGCTGCTTGTCAGTGGAATGTGGAGTTTTGGATTTGAAAGTCATTTGAATGCTTTAAGTGAGACTTAATTGAACACACTAATAGAGTCATAGAAGACAGTGGTGCTGAGGGTGATAAGAAATGTAGAAGCCCAGCTCAAGAGGTTTCAAAGGAAAAGAATATTAGCAAGTGGCTGAGAAACCTTTTTGTGATATTTTGGTGAATAAAATATTTGGCTGCTTTCTACTCTTGTCCAAAAAATTCTTCCTGAGGTTAACTTGAACAGTTTTCTCTTAATAGTATTGGCAGAGGCAATTTTAAGATAGGTAGTATTTATTCTGCTCTATGGTTATTAGGACAGATCTATAATGAAAAGGAGCAAGATAAACAAGGAAAAATACAAAATGTACAGTTTTAGGAGAAAAAGAGCACCAGTAAGTATAATGGAGCAAAGTCCTGTGCTCAAGGAGGTAAAACATTTTGTTTTTTTTAAAGCCTGATGATAAATGGAATAAAGGAAGTGGTGATATCAGGGCAAGATCCCAACAAGCTAAGCTTCCAATTTGTGAAAGGAATTGCAGAAAAACCTAAGCAGTTAAGGAAACCATTGAAAATAGAAACCTGATGCAAATATACTTGTATGAGAGGACCATGTTACAGCCCCCACCAAAAAGCAGAACTTGGCAACTTTAGCCTCATAGTTTTGACTTTGAGTCAAGGATATAAGAAAGGGTTTGTGGATTCTACTTCTGTGACTAAGGAAAGTTGCTGAGGCCAGGCATGTGTCAGTATGAAGACCTAGAATGGCCACTGAGTGACAATGTGAAGGTGAATCCTGAATTGTGTTGGTGACCTGTCTTAGTTAGATATTCTATTGCTGCAATGAAACACCATGATCAAAAAGCAAGTTGGGAAAGAAAGGATATTTTTGGATTACACTACCATATTTCTGTTCATTATTGAAGAATGTCAATATAGGAACACAAACAGGGCAGGAACCTGAAGGCAGGAGCTGATGCAGAAGCCATGGAAGTGTGCTACTTACTGAATTGCTTCCCTTGGCTGACTCAGATTGCTTTCTTATAGAACCTAGGAACACCAGCTGAGGGATGGAACAACACACAATAGGCTGGACCCTCCCCCATCAATCACTAATTTAAAAAATGCCTTAAAGCTAGATCTTATGGAAGCATTTTCTCAATTGAAGTTCCATCCTTTCAGATAACTCAAGTTTGTGTGTCAATTTGACATTAGACTAGCCAGAACAGACCCCAAGATGTTGGAAATGCCAGAGTTGTGATTACCTGCCAAGGAAACCTGAAGACTATGTGTAGAACCAGCCCAAAAGAAAGGTGTGTAGCAATCAACAAAGCTGAAAGGAATTGAAGATCTGGAAAGTGCTTTGACATCAGACATGGAGATAAAAAATTTGGAATTTGCTCATCTTTTTTTCCATCTTGTTTTGGTCAAGTATTTCCTCACTATGCTCACTTTCCTTCCTTTAAAATGGTAATGTATATCCAGTGCCATTGTATGTTGGAAGTGTGTGATATGTTTTTTTTTATTTATTTTGATTGTACAGGAAGTTATAATTAAGAGAGTGCCATGAGTCTCAGCATAGACTTTGAATTTGGACTTTTATACATTGTTGAAACTTATATAGACTGTGAGGATTTCTGAAATTGGACTAAATACATTTTATATTATGATGTGGCTACAAGCCCTTGGGGTCCAAGGAGTGTTATACAGTGGTTTGAATGAGAATGGCCCTCATATGATTATATATTTGAATACTTAGTCACCAAGTAATAGTACTATTTAAAGTAATTAGAAGGAATGACCTTGTAGGAAATGTGTCATTGTAGGGTGGGCTTTGAGGTTTCAAAATGGCATTCCATTCCATGCCCAAAGTCTCCCTTCCTGCTGCCTGCAGGTCAGATGTAGAACTCTAAGCTACTTCACCTCTACTGTCTTCCTGCATGTTACCATGCTCTCAACCATAATGAAAATGGATTAAACCTCTAAAACTATAAGCAAGGACTGTTAGATGATTTTCTTTATAATAGTTGTCTTGGCCATGTTGTCTCTTCAATTTCATAGAACACTGACTAAGACAGAGTGACAGACATACACATACACAAAGAGAGAGAGATAAAAGGGAGATATAATTGATTATTTTTAAACTTTCTCTCAAGTTTCCAGGGGTTTATGGAATGGATATTGGAATTAAATCAATATCACTACTCTCTCCTCTGAATTTCATTTCCAGCACAGAAATGAAAAAAAGTCATTGGTTCCTCTTTCTTTTTTGGTGTTTTTGAGACAGGATCTCATTCTGTATCCAAGGCTGGCCTTGAATTTTCTGTATAACCCCAACAGGTTTCATGATATCAGCAGTCTTTCTGTTCCATACTCCCAGTGCTGGGATTAGAGGTATGTCTAATAGCTCTGGCTATGTTCTTGAGCATTAACTGGCCCCCTATTTATGACAGACCTAAGTGCCAGCAGCTGTGTCAACAATGGATTTATTGCAGATTTGCTATTTGCACAAGACTTCTCATTTTTGATGGGTATTATACTATTCTCTCCAAACTCAGTATATCCATTTACTTCTCCTATTGACCAATATGAAAAGTTGAGGGCAATCATCTTTGGTTACTGGAGTAGTATGGCCATGTGTGTCTGTTTCCCTGGCTCTGAACCATGTGAACCTCCACCATGCTACCAGCTTAGAAGACACAATGGGAGCACATCATTGATTCATTACTTATTTCAGTATCCTTGGTCAGAGTGTGCCCTCTGATTTCTTCCCAAGTTCACTCCCAGAACCATGGGCAGGGAGGACTCTAATCAAGAAGCTTTCTTCCAGCAGCTTATATTGTTCTCATTAAATACCACAATACAGGGCTTCTCCTTTATCTTCACATGGCTTTTCCATCTGTTTTTCGTCCTTGGTGTCATGCCTGCTGGACAGAAGACTACTTCAACATTATAAAATGTTCTAATATTTCACATCCTTTTACCATTTTTATGAGAAGGTAACAGGAGGCAACTTTGCCCTTGCTGCAGACTGGTTCTCCCATTTTTATCTCCTGCATGTTCTGTGGCCTTGACTGCTTAATTCAGACAATGTGGATTTATTGGGCCTTTGCCAAGTGCTATAGAAAATATGCAACTACTACAGTTGCTGCCATAGATACCTCTATTCCAAAGTGTAAAAGTGCATGTGGATAAGGTGCCCCTGAGAAGTACCTAGGTAAAGATACCCAAGGTGTAAAGAAACCCAGAGTGCAAAGCAATGTTCTTCTTGGTGACCTTTGTTATATACCCAGTATTTTTGCTTTTTTGGTGCTTACTGGCTCATTCTCTCTATGGCAGTGACCCACAGCAAGTCAATGTCACTCCTAACCCTCAGAGAAATTTAACTCTTCACCATCTAAATACCCAGGCAATTACAAACCACATTAAGATTCTGTGTACAAGGATATATAGTGGCACTTCCTTGACATTTTTCTTCCCTGACTTGCAACCTACAACCACTCCACAAAGACACTAGGTTTAACTTGATTCTTGGTCACTGACATGACTTCTGCTTCCATAAATCAGAGGTCTGTCTAACTCACACAAAAACATTGAAAGACAAACCTAACAGGTGCTGAGGAGCCCAAGCCAAGTATACAACCTAGGATTCCAGGAGATCTGCACCCTGATAACAACTGCCTGCTAGGACCTTTATCTATTTATTCCCACTGTTGCTATCTTTTTTCCTCTTTCTCACACCTATATTTTAGGTGTCAGCATCCCATGTAGGTGATGGATCTCAGCGATGTGCTTGAGACAAGGAGCAGATCCTTCATGCTATTTTTCTTTAATTAAATATGAAGCACAGTTATAGAAATCAAAGCTCCTTTTCTACTTTTGCTACTCTTCACCTGTCAGACTGCTTATGCCTTTCTTTATCAGCACCCTCACCATCTCTACCCTTCAATTTTCTTTCTTGCAGGGCTATTTCTTTATTTGGTTTTTCATTTCATGCAACAGTTATGACTGCTTGTTCTTGCAGAACTGGGAACTGATTTGCTGGGGAGGAGCTTGCAGAAGTAGCCACAATTCAATACATATAAATAACATTTGTGGGCAAAGAAAGCCTTCTTGCATTATCTACTGACTAACTGAATTGGAGTCTCCTAAAGCCAGCCAGACAGTAACTGAGGCTAAAAGAAAGAAGAAAACATTGAAGTCTTATATGATAGAATCCAAGTCAAATGGAAATTGATATTCAAATATTAATTTGAGGGACACTTCTTTCAAATATAATTGAAATCTAAGGCCCTTACTAAAAGAGTCACCTCTTAATTTTCTCTTCATACCTAGAGAGACACTGACTTAATAGACTGCTTTGAGGAAGGAGTGACATTAACACAGTCACCTCTGTAATTTCCAGGTGTGACAAAACTGTGAGACTGGTCATCACTTCTGTGGAAAAAGAGAGAAAGACAACTAGATAAATGAGACCTGGGGGGCTTTAGGCCCAGTATACAGACACTTCGTTCCACATGGAGAGGACATTTCTATGATTTTCATTAGTCAAACTCTTGTCACAAATGATCATGAACCTGACCCTTGTATGATTGCCTGCGTGAAGAAGAAATTGCTTCAGTGACCAAAGATGGAAGTTGTTATATTTGCTTTGAGAAAATAAGAAGTGAGCGCACACATTTTAACTTGAAAGCTGCATTCAATAAAAAGCCCTGACAATGCACTAAGAGTCATAAATAGAGCAAGAAATGATTTCCAGGCCTGTCTTTCCAAAGAGAATGCATGAAAGAGGCTGGAAAATCATCCATTGTAAAGCTAAACAAAGATGCCCCATCCCACATCCCTTCTTATTAAGTGAGAAAATAAAGTGTGCCAACCAAAGAAATCGACAATCGCCCTCCTCAGCAAACTTAAGAAACATTTTCTGCAGCTCAGGTCACTGATATTAAACAAGAGGAAATTTCAAGAATTCAACCCAAGTTCATGGTGTTGTCCATAGTAAGTGAGCACACAGCCAGCATGCAATTGGAAGAAGGCAGACTCAGAATAAGCTTGTCAACAACAATTGAAAACTACTCCATCATGCTACTAGCAAACACCTCATTATAAAAAAAGACTCTGCTTTCAGGTGGTTTGTATGAACAAGCATAATGCTTTATCTTTGTGGATTAATGGCTACTTGACAGTTTGTTCAGTATTTCAAAATTAAGGTTGTGTTTGGGATGTGGAAATGTAGAAACCAAAAAAATATATGAACTTGTGCATTAGAAATATGTGAAATATAAATTTAAAATACTAAGCACTAAGCTATAATATATTTTTGTGCTTGAATTATCCAATTTAGGCATTTACATATTCCATATGTCTCCCTCATTGCATGGGTGCTATATAAATCTAGTGCAAGAGGGACCCAGGGCATCAATTATATTATTTATACATTTGTTTGCAAGATTTATCCAGCACAGACTCTGCAGATAGCTAACTGCCTTATGTCTCTTATGCCTTGCAGTATTTCACATAAAGCCCTTGGAAATAAATAAGTCATTGGGGATTGTTTTTGTTCCCCCTCGATCCTGGTACCTTGACTGCATATAGAGAAAAAAGGACATGAGCGGAATTTAATTTAATTTCAATTAAGAAATGAAGACTTTAGTTTGAAGTCTATCTTGTTAGATACTAGGATAGCTACCCCAGATCCTTTCTTGGGTCCATTTGATTGGAGTATCTTATCCCAACCCTTTACTCTGAGGTAATGTCTGTCTTTGAATTCAAGGTGTGTTTCTTGTATGCTCTTGGATAGGAAGGATCAACATAGTAAAAATGGCAATCTTGCAAAAAGCAATCTACAAATTCAATGCAATCCCCAACAAAATCCAAACACAATTCTTCACAGATCTTGAAAGAACAATTCTCAACTTTATATGGAGAAACAAAAGACCCAGGATAGCCAAAACATTGCTGTACAATAAAGGAACTTCTGGAGGCATCACCATCCCTGACTTCAAGCTGTATTACAGAGCTATAGTCCTGAAAACAGCTTGCTATTGGCACAAAAATAGACAGGTAGACGAATGGAATAGAGTTGAAAACCCTGATACTAACTCACACACCTATCAACACCTGATTTTTGACAAACAATCCAAATTTATACGATGGAACAAAGAGAACATCTTCAACAAATGGTGCTGGCATAACTGGTTGCAGACATGTAGAAGACTGCAGTTAGACCCAAGCCTATCACCTTGCACAAAACTTAAGTCAAAATGGATCAAAGATCTCAACATAAATCCAGCTACACTGAACCTATTAGAAGACAAAGTGGGAACTACCCTTGAATTAGTTGGTACAGGAGACCACTTCCTGAACATTACACCAGTAGCACAGACACTGAGGTCAACAATTAATAAATGGAACCTCCTGAAACTGAGAAGCTTCTGTAAAGCAAAGGAGACAGTCAGCAAGACAAAATGGCAGCCGACAGACTGGGAAAAGTTACTCACCAACCCCACATCTGCGAGAGGGCCGATCTCCAAAATATACAAAGAACTCCAGAAGCTATTCCGCCAAACACCAAACAACCCAATTAAAAAGTGGGGTACAGCACTAAATAGACAATTCTCAATAGAGGAATCTAAAATGGCTGAAAGACACATCAGAAAGTGTTCAACATCCTTAGCCATCAGGGAAACGCAAATCAAAACGACTCTGAGATACCATCTTACTCCTGTCAGAATGGCCAAAATAAAAAACACCACTGACAGTTCATGTTGGAGAGGATGTAGAGAAAGGGGAACACTTCTCCACTGCTGGTGGGAGTGCCAACTTGTACAGCCACTTTGGAAATCAGTATGGCGACTCCTTAAAAAAATGGGAATCAGTCTTCCACAAGATCCAGCAATTCCACTCTTAGGCGTATACCCAAAAGAAGCATGTTCATACAACAAGGACATATCTGTTCAACGATGTTCATAGCAGCACTATTTATAATAGCCAGAAACTGGAAGCAGCCTAGATGCCCCTCAACTGAAGAATAGATAGAGAAAATGTGGTACATTTACACAATGGAGTACTACTCAGTGGAAAAAACAAAACAAAACAAAAAAAAACAAAAAACAAAAAAAAAATGGAATCTTGAAATTTGCAGGAAAATGGATGGATCTAGAAGAAACCATTCTGAGCGAGGTAACCCAATCACAAAAAGACAAACATGGTATGTACTCACTCATATGTGGATTTTAGACATAGAGTAAGGATTATCAGCCTACAATCCACACTGCCAATGAAGCTAATAAACAAGGAGGTCCCTAAGAGAGACATACATGGTCCCCTGGAGAAGGGGAGAGGTTCAAGATCTCCTGAGCAAATTGGGAGCATGGGAAGAGGGGGGAGGGAGCTAGGAGAATGAGAAGGGGAGAAGAAGAGGGTTGCCGAGGACATGAGGAAGCAGAAAGTATGAGTCAGGGGAAGAATACACGATAATGAGAATGGAGATATCATAATAGAGGGAGACAATTTTGGTTTACAGAGAGATCAGGCACTGGGGAAATGTCTGGAGATCTACAAGGATGACACCAACTAACTCTCTCAGCAATGGAGGAGAGGCTACCTTAAATGCCCTCCCCTCATTATTAGACTGATGACTGACTTATATGCCTTCATCCAGCAGTTGGTGGAAGTAGAAGCAGACACCCAGGGCTATTCACCGAACTGAACTGGAACTCATATGCAGAGAGGGACCAGTGAGGAGCACAGAGGTCCAGACCAGTTTGGTGAGGCCCACAGAGACAGCTGACCTGCATATCTGGGAGCTCTTGCTCCCCAGTCTGATAGCTGGAATGCCACCAGCATAGGACTGATCCAGACCCCAGGAATGTGGGTTTCTGTGAGGAGACCTCAGAGATCTATGGGACCTCCTGTGGAAGCCCAGTGTTTATCCCTAGCATAGGTGTGGACTTTGGGAGCCCACTCCATATGAAGGAATGCTCCCTGAGCCAGGACACATGGGGGTGGGCCTGGGCCCTATCCTGAAAAATATGAAGGACTCTGATGGCACCCTATTGAGGGCCTCACCATCTAGGGGGAGCAGTGAAGATGTGTGACAGATAAGGTTTTAGTTGGGGGCATAGGGGAGAATGAGAGGGAGAAGGGAACTGGGATTCTCATGTAAAACAATCCTGTTTCTAATTCAAATAAAAAATAGTTGGAAAAAAAAGAAATGAATGATTAAAGGATAACATCATTTAGACATATCTCGTGTATACTCTAAAGGGTGATAATTGCTGGTTTTCAAGTGTGTGTGATGTGGTGTTAATATTGGATATAACAGACTGATAATGCATTGTCCTCTGCTGGAATGGATGCTAATTGTATGGTCAGAAAATAAAATATTTAGAGTCTAAACTACAGCAAAATCAAAAAATCTGGTTTACATTATTTTATTCATATTTCTATAAGTGGGACACACAATCTCATGCTTGGCTCTATGAGAATGTGTATTTCAGTTGCCTGGTGCATCAACTCCCATCTCTGCATGATATTTTAGTAAATACCTCTAATATTACTTACCATAGTGTAGTCCAAATTATACATTGCAGCAAAGTGCCATGGAGTGGCTTTGGGATTAAAGTTTTGAGTCTCAGGAATACACCACACACAATGTGCTAGTGTCATATATTCACCCAGTGAGAAATTTCAGAGAGGCTACCACAGCAAAAGCTTCTTATGGTCAGTAGCACTGAATATTTTTGGTCTGGCACAAGGCTTGGTCTATCTGTGGGATTCTGCTCATATGTACTGTTGAAGCAGATGGGATGATATATCACTCCCTGGTCACTTATCTCACTATCGTACATGAGTCTATTTTGTAAAATGATGGAACAGTGAGTTTGTCCAATGAAACCAGTTTTATGGGTTAGCCTTCTGAGACTGTGACAAAATATATCAGTAAAGTATACTTAAAGGAAGAAACATTTACTTTGGCTCATAGTCTCATAGTCTCAGATCATGGCTCTTTGACCTCATTTCTTCTGGTCAGAGAGATGGTTGAACTTTATGGAAGGCAATGTGTGACAGCACAAAGCTCTGTACTTCATTGTGTCTGAGAAAGGGAGAAGGAGGAGGAAAGGGAAGAGGAGAGGGTTGTCAAAAATGAACAAGCTACAGACATAGAGCATACTTGTAGGCCATGCCCCCGATGATGTAACTCATCATTACAGAGCACTCAGTTAAGAACTCATCAGCGAGTTAGTCCATGTATGTGTTTACCAAACTCTCCAATTGCCTATCAATAATGCCTTTACTGGAAACAACGCTTCATTATGTGAAACGTCTGAGAGATACTTCATATCCAAACCATAACAGAGAAGGAATGAATTCTCCTAAGGGTAGAGAATTTTCCTTCCTGGGTATTTCTTGCCAAGAAAGACATGTCACATGGCTTTGGTGCCATGTTATAGAGGGCTGGGAGTTTTGATCATATCCCCAAAGGACAAAATAGTTTTCCTCTTTCCATCTAGCAACTAAAAATCCTGCGGACTCTGAACTGCTCACTGCACAGATCTCACCTTTGGACATAGGTCTTCAGAATCTGGGAACACCACATCTTCTCAACAACAGCCCTCACTCACTTTGCATGGCTTTTTGTGACCAGTGCCAAACAACTGTCCCAGATTTCTGTTCAGTGCCTAAATTCATCCTTCACTGATACATTTCAAACTGTCTGACTGCCTGTGTTTGCATCCTGTATGTTCCACAGGGATGTCCGAGGTCAGCAGTGTTTTCTCTCAGTTCTGCTCCCTTTGAAAACATTGCATGGAATCCTAACACCACGCTTACCTCTCTGTCCACCTCTTCCAGGGCAACTGCTCTCTGGTGTCACCATGGAAGTCACTTGGAGGTAAACTTCTGTTAGGGATTGTAATACTGTTAGTTACTGCCTCATTCCTGTGAAGCCAGGTAACAAAACTTAGGGAGGGCTGATTATTTTGGCTCACACTTTTAGGACACAGTCGGTCATGGTGGAGGGATATGGTCCTGGAATATTAGGCACTTAGACACATTGTATTCACATCCAGGAAGCAGAGTGTGACAAAGGCCTGCACTCCACTGGCTTCCTTTTCATTCACTTCAGGATCTCAGCCCAAGTGATGGTGTCACTTGCAGTTACAGTGCATCTTCCCTCCTCATTTAATCCTCTCTGAACACATCCTTATCACTATATCCAGAATTGTGTCCCTTAGATGAATCATAATACCACCAAGTTGACAGTCAAGATTGACTGTCACCTCAGTAATGTAAATTGCTGACTCTAAAATTAACCCCTTGCTCATACTCAGACAACTCTTTAAAATCTCCTTGAACTTCATATTCCTTAAGTAACAATCAGTATAATATCCTCTGTAGCAAGAGAGCAATAAAGCTAAGAAAGTTTGATAATGTTTTAAAGGTAGAATAGCTTAGAAGCAGTGTTTTGTAGCATTTATTTTAAAAGACTGAATTTGAAAAGTTTATCAGAAAGAAGGACACATTCAATTTCACTTGACAAAAATCTAGCTACTATGTGTAATTTCAAAATATAATACACTATAAACTGCTCCTACTCCAATGGCTATCATTATGGACACAAAAATTGATCTCGAAAATCTCTGAGTGTTTGCATCCCTTTAGCTCATATGTTACCTCTATTATTTCTGTTTTTAAGATCCCCATATATTTTAGATATTTTAATGGTAAAAAGTACTATATACAAATTAATGAACATCAAAATAAAATTAAACTAATTATTAGTAGGAGATGATCAAGGGGAATATACTTATTGTTGCCCTTATTACTTATGAATGTGTGTAAATTATTGAACCTTTCCCATCTCTGCTTCTATGCTATTTGATGTTGTTAACAGCATTTTATTAATTTAGTAATGAAGATTCCCCCTGTCTTCACAGTGTAGATTCAAAAACCACAGCTCTCATCATAAAGCATCATATGACAGATAGTTTATCCTGGAGTCATTTTGAGTGTCCATGGCTCCAGAGCAGAGATTTAGGTCATCCCAAATTTAGGTTACCCTGAAATGTTCCAATGTGGAAACAGTGTCATGGAGTTTTGTACTGTTACAGAACAAAGAAAGTCATTAGTCTAGGCAAGTTTAAAAATCATTGAGAGCTACAGCCAGATCAGGGAAGCTTTACTATATAGGCCCAAGATGTTCTACATGCTGAGATTTTTGAGTTGGCACTTCCACCAGCAGTAGAAGAGTGTTCCCCTTCTCCACATCCTCTCCAGTATAAACTGTCATTGGTGGTTTGATTTTAGCCATTCTGACAGGAGTGAGATGGTATCTCAGAGTTGTTTTGATTTGCATTTCCCTGATGGCTAAGGATGTTGAACACTTTTTTTATGTGTCTTTCAACCACTTTATATTCCTCTATTGAGAATTCTCTATTTAGTTCTGTACTCCACAATTTAATTGGATTATTTGGTGTTTTGGAAACTGGCTTCTTGAGTTCTTTGTAAATTTTGAAGATCAGCCATCTGTCAGGGTTGGTGAGTATCTTTTCCCATTCTGTGGGCTGTCATTTTGTCTTGTGACTGTGTCCTTTGCCTTATAGAAGGTTTTCAGAAGCTTTTCAGTTTCAGAAGGTCCCATTTATTGTCATTTTCAGTGTCTGTGCTACTGGTGTTATGTTCAGGAAGTGGTCTCCTGTACCAACTCGTTCAAGAGTAGTTCTCGCTTTCTCTTCTAATAAGTTCAGTGTGGCAGGATTTATGTTGATGTCTTTGATCCATTTGGACTTACGTTTTGTGCATGGTGATAGACATGGATCTATTTGCAGTCTTATGCATGCCAGAATCCAGTTATGCCAGCACAATTTGTTGAAGATGCTTTTTTTTTCTATTATATAACATTAGCTTCTTTGTCAAAAATCAGGTGTCTGTAGGAATGTGGGTTAATATCAGGGTTTTCAATTTGATTCCATTGGTCTATTGGTCTATTTTTTGCCAGTACCAAGCTGTTTTCAGGACTATAGCTCTATAATAGATCTTGAAGTCAAGAATGGTGATGCCTCAGGAAGTTCCTTTATTGTACAGGTTTTGGCTATACTGGGTCTTTTGTTTCTCCAAATAAAGTTGAGTATTCTTTCAAGTTCTGTGAAGAATTGTGCCAGGATTTTGATGGGGATTGCATTGAATCTGTAGATTGCTTTGGGCAAGATTGCCATTTTTACTATGTTGATCCTAACTATCCAAGAGCATGGGAGATCTTTCCATTATCTGGTATCTTCTTTAATTTCTTTCTTTAAAGACACAAAGTTCTTGCCATACAGGGCTTTCATTTGTTTGGTTAGTATTACCCCAAGACATTTTAAGTTGTTTGTGCCTATTGTAAAGGGTGATGTTTCTCTGATTTCTTTCTCAGCCCATTTATCATCTGTATATAGTAGAGCTACTGATATTTTTTTAGGTTATTTTGTATCTCCCCACTTTGCTGAAGGTTTTATCAGCTGTAGGAGCTCCATAGTATGAAAATGGGAATAAGTCTACCACAAGATCCAGCAATTCCACTCTTAGGCATATACCCAAAAGGAGCACATTCATACAACAAGGATATCTGTTCAACGATGTTCATAGCAGCACTATTTGTAATAGCCAGAAACTTGAAGCGGCCTAGATGCCCCTCAAATGAAGAATAGATAGAGAAAATATGGTACACTTACACAATGTAGTACTACTCAGTTTGAAAAAAAAAAACAATGGAATCTTGAAATTCAGAAGCAAATGGATAGAACTAGAAGAAACCATCCTGAGTGAGGTAACCCAGTCACAAAAAGACAAACATGATATGTGCTCCCTCATATATGGATTTTATACATAGAGCAAAGGATCCACAATCCACACTGCCAGAGAAGCTAATGAACAAGGAGGACCCTAAGAGAGACATACATGGTCCTCTGGAGAAGGGGAAAGGGTCAAGATCCCCTGAGCAAATTGGGAACATGGGGGGAGGGCAGATGGGTCTAGGGAATGAGAAGAGGAGAAGAGGAGGGGAGAGGGGGACATGAGGGAGCAGGAAGGTTGAGTAAGGGGAAGAATAGAGGAGAGCAAGATAAGAGATACTATAATACAGAGAGCCATTATAGGTTTAAAGAGAAATCAGGCACTAGGGAAATGTCCAGAGATCTACAAGGATGACACAAAAATCTAAGCAATAGACAAGAGGCTGCCTTAAATACCCTTCTCCAATAATGAAATTGATGACTACTTTATATGCAACAGAGGAGTGGCTACCATAAATGCCCTTCCCTGATAATGAGATTGACAACTAACCTATATGCTATCCTACATCCTTCATCCAGCAGCTGATGGAAGTAGAAACAGACACCCACAGCTAAACACTGAACTGAAATGGTATCCAGGTGCAGAGAGAGAGGAGTGATAAGTAAAGGGGTCAATACCAGGCTGGTGAAACAAACAGAAATATCTGATCTGAAGAAGTGGGAGTTCATGGTTCCCAGACTGATAGCTGGGAAACCAGCATGGGACTGATCCCGACCCCATGAATGTTGGTGTCAGTGAGGAGGCCTTGGAAATCTATGGGGCCTCTTGTAGTAGATCAGTACTTATCCCTAGCATAGGAATGGACTTTGGGAGCCCATTCCACATAGAGGGGTACTCCCTCTGCCTAGACACATGGGGACAGACCTAGGCCCTATCCCAAAGGATATGACAGTCTCTGAAGACACCTCCATAGAAGGTCTTACCCTCCCTGGTGAGCACAAAGGGTATGGGATTGGTAGGGTGTTAGTGGGGGGCAGGAGAGGAGGGGAGGGAAAGGGAATTGGGATTGGCATATAAAATAATCTTGTTTCTAATTTAAATACAAAATGGAAAAAAAGAAACATTCTTAGGTTTTTGACTTCGTGGGAGCTAGTGGTTATCTAAGTTAATAGATTCCAAAAGATTTTTATCTATGTTAGTTCAGACATAGAGGTGGACAAGCAATGGCTTATCCAGAGGGCTAAAACTAACCTAAGATAAGGTAATCAGTTTCTGGACCTGCAACCTTCCAACCTCTCCACAGTATTGCAGTCTAATCTGTTAGTCTCTGGAGACAGCTTCTTCCCAGGAATCCTATTTCACAGTAGCACTGGCTTTTCCTTCTTCTTCTCTGCCACACTCCATCTTCCTTTGTTATTCAAGTAATGCAATTAATCTCATATGTTTTTCTTTTCCATTCTCCATGTAATTTTTGGCACCAGTTTTGTCAAGACTTCAGAAATCATTTCAAGTTGCTCTGGCTTGAGTTTTGGTTATAGTTTCATACCAAGGGAATTATTTTTCTGAATTCTTCTGACTCTTAATAACCAACACATCTTCCTGACCCCACATTAATCCAATTACCAATTCCTAGTGATCTTTAAAAATTAGTTGAAAATACATAAAAATATTTGAATTTTATTTGCACAGGAGTAGAAATCTGTGTTCATTCATTTTTTGGCATTTTCTTTTTCCAGAAATGAACATTTCTATTTTTTATTCTCCAGGAGAGTTACAGAGATAGTGTTGCAGATTTTCTGCCCCATAACAAGTGATGGTACACAATAATCATTTATTTGAGATCAGTACACACATAGTTAGGAGATTCAGTCAAGCGATTATTAGCTACATTGAATCTAAGACTTTTACTTTTTAATAATGAACACTTTTTAGCACACTCTTTCTCATTGAAACCATGCTCAGTTCTCTGCAATTTATATTTTAGCCTCCATAATGTTAGCAAGATATGAATATATGCATGAAGAGTTTCAGTGAATGTAATTATAGTGGCAGAGTGATAAACACATAGCTTTTTTGCCTGATAATATTATGTATTTAACAGGTTTATTTGTTCAACAGTTTGAACTTTAATTATATTTTGCCATTTGGGAGTTTAAGACATGTAACAATCATAGCTCTTCTCTGGTTATTAGTTTAAGAAGATTGCACTCATCATAAAAATAATCTGGATTTATTTATTAAAATTTTTTATCCTTAATGTCTTATAAGTGAACTAAGATCTGATCACTTTCTTTGCTGCTGGTGTTATATGACTCATTTGTATGCTGAACAAACCACTTCCTGATTTACATGCAACAGTGAAGGTTGCTAAAGTTGTCTTGGGCCCAAGGCAGCACAGTCAGCTGTAACAAACCTGGAGCTCTTCCCCAAACTCTGCTGACATATTACTTTGTGGATCACAAATACATTGAGAAGCTAGCAAATGATGTAAAATAAAAGTAGAGGAAATGGGCCTTGGAAAAAAAGAAAGAGAGAAAGAAGGAAGAGAGGAAGGCAGGAATGAAGGAGATGCACCATGAAGTTAATAAAAAGATGCAGGGCCAGTACTCTTATCAACACAAGTCATTTGCTTCCTGTCCAACTACAACACAATAGTCCCTTGGAAAGTATTTCTTGTCAATGAGGGAAGACATGATTTGGGTAAATGCCAAAGAGTTTTGGGAGGACTGGTATAGCTCTCATTAAATAGATGAAGTTTGTAGAAAATGCATTGATGATTCTTTGTCACCTGACCATCTGATGTAATTATTTGGGTACTTAAGCAGGATGTAGTTCAAGCTTCAACACCAAAAAAGCCCTTCCCTGCTTTCTGCATCAGAAATCTTCCTACACAGGCATGACTGATTAGTCAAATAATTTCTACAATATACTCTTTTAATAAAAACACATCTTCCCAAAATATGTCTTGCATGTGTTTTGTTTGGCTTATAAAATATTGTTGTTGAAGGTGTCACTCACATTGAGACAAATGCACAGATCTTTTTTTGTTTGTTTGTTTGTTTTTTGGCTCTTCGAGGCAGGGTTTCTCTGTGTAGCTTTGGAGCCTATCTCGGCATTGCTCTGTAGACGAGGCTGGCCTCGAACTCACAGAGATCTGCCTGCTTCTGCCTCCCGAGTGCTGGGATTAAAGGCGTGAGCCACCAAAGCCCGGCTAAATGCACAGATCTCAAGTGTTCAGTTTGATGACTTATGTGCATGTGTACATTCATGTACTGCCTTTTCACCCCCAAGAAGGCAGCCTCTCTTCTCCCTCCAGTATACAAGGCAGCTTATGTAGAACTAGTTTTGATTTTATCAAATCATATTTGAAGTCAAAAAGTTGGTTATGACTTTGTGATAAAATATGGTTATTACTTTTAGTATTTGGGCATCCAAGTGTTTAAGTACATCTGTTTGATCCTGATAAACACGACTATAAAGTACATTTTAATGGAAGAGATAGAACCCATTCATTAATTAAGCAAATGTTCTCTGTAATTCATGAAAATCATCTCAGATAGTGGAAATGAAGATTAAAACAAAAGTAGGTACTGCAGATCCTGTTCTGAAGGGGTTTAGAATTGATGTTCCTTTGGACTTGTATTTACATCCATCATTTTGAATTAATGCATGTAGGGTGCATGCATAGCTAGCTTTTATTTATCTTTTTTGTACATGAAATTTTATTTTATCACATTATTTATCACAGTGAATCAGATATATGGCTTCAATACTATCCAGTCTACTCTGAAGTGAGATTAAAAGTAGTTCAGGTAAGGGACACTTGTTCTGGACCTAATACATATACTATGGTCTGTTTTATTTCCTCCAGTCTTGTAACTAACTAATTTGTGTCTTCAGGCTGCCCTATGTGACTGATGCTGTTTTTGAACTAATTGTTTAGTTCTTGGCACCTTTTCCTTGTATGCTGTGTTTCCACTGCCTCCATCACCTCTGGTTTCCATGGGTAACTGTACTCATGTGTATTTATTCGTACATATTTAAAATTATAAGCAAAATATTTTTAAAATAAATATCTCAAATATTTATTTTAATATTATGTATGTCTCTCTTTAACAAACATGTCTGTTAGTATGTGAATATAAATAGATGAATTATATAAATATATATCATATATTCATATAGAAACTACATTCTAAATTATTTAATCTGCCACCACTTTGTTATTAATTTTGCTATTTACAGCAGTTTGAATGTACTACTTGGTTCTCTGTTTTGTAAAAATCTACAATTGCAGGGCATTTATTTATAGACTAGAAGAAAAGGAAGCTTAATGTATATAGGCATATGCATTTTATAAAGCAGACCATAGTTGATCTTATATGCTTTTGATTATTTTCCTGGAGCTGGTCTTACCTTGGTCACTTCTGACATCAGAACACATCCCTGTTCCATTGTTATGTGTGTGAAATATGTTGGAAGTTTTGAAAACTGCTACTCAACCAACTCAATAGCAAGCACCCATAAAGCAACAGAAAGTCTTTTTAACCCAAATAACCCAAACAAACAAGCAAATAAGAGGCATAAATAGTCACTTCTCAAGATAAAGGCACAAAAAATACCAGCAAGTATTTGATTCAACAACAGTCGTCAAGAAAAATGTAAATTAAAATTACCATGGAAAGTCACTTCATATCTGTGTGAATGGATATTTGCCAATACATAGAAGATAAGTACTGGCAAAGATGTGGAGAGAACCTAGAACATTGTGGGTTGGAATCTAACTTAGTATAGCTCTTGTGGAAAGGTAAACATGGATCTTACCATATGATTGATCAATCCCAACCAATTTGATTATCAAACAACAATGGATAAAGAAAATACATTGCTCATAGTAGAATACTATTTAGCAATATAAAAGACAGATCCCTGTCATTTGGAAAAGGCTAGGAAAGTAAGCACACAAACAAATGAAGCCTTTTTTGGTGATGCATAGCTGTAATTTGGAATTTGGGAGGTAGAAGTGGGAAGATGACTAACTAGTTCAAGGCTAGCCTGGGCTAAATAGAGAACCTTGTTCAAAACAAAGATGAGTACAACAAATGGAAGAAAAACAATGCATGATAATCATATAAATTAAGCTTATTTTGATACTAGATGTTCAGACTTTATTATCTGAGTATGAGGTGATGTTTTCCTATAGCATTTGCTGCAACAAAGTAGGTGAATTCTTCTTGGAACTCCTCTAAGTGTGTGCATTTGTTTAGGTTGTTCATTATTTTGAGTAGTCCCTAAAAAATTAACCAAAAGTTTATTGTGAGCAACTTTGATACACTAACATATGAGAATACAATCATTTTGAACTTCCTTTTGATGTCATGTACATCAATTTAAAAGATAAACCTTTATATTCAATGAGCATATTCCTTCAAAAGCAAAATTTATAGAATGAACATGAGTAAAAACAGAAAGAAAATGAACAAACCACAATAAATCCTTAAATTATCCCTTGATCCCATTGGAGCATTTTTTTAAAAGAAATGTATTTATTTTAGTGTATTTATCTGTGTGTATGTGTGGAAGGGTTATAGAAGAACTTATGGAAGTCAGTTCTCTCAACCATTTGGGTCCAAAAGGTAACTCCAGGTGTCATGCTTGAGAAAACATACTTTTACCTACTGAGCTAGCTCCTTGGCCCACTGTTTTAGAAATTTAAAGGAAACATATTTCTAAAATGTATTTATTATATTTTATTTATACATATGTGTGTACCTTTAGTTATTGATGTGTACATATAGAAACACACATGCACACATGCACTGGCACACACATTGTAAAAGGTGTCTGTAGATTCCAGAAGAGAGTATCAGATCCCCTGGAGATGTAGGTACAGACAGTTGTGAGCCTTCTGACATGGGTTTTGGGGTGTAAAGGCAAGTCCTCTGCAAGAGCAGCAATAACTTCTAACTGTTAGTCTTTCAGTTAGCCCAACCCAATTTATTGGTCACATGTGATGGTGTATGATTCATCATCAAAGATAGTGTTACTCCTTTGTTTAGTCTTAGAAGCAAAGATCTCTGAATCTAGATCATCAGTGGCCAAAGTATTGGAGGGAAACTAGGCAAAAGAATACCATGAACAATCTAACTTCTCATGCTTCTGAAGTGTTCTACATTCAGTGAAGAGAAACTTCCCCTGCCATGTATATTGTATGTGAATGTTGACACTTAAAACTGTTAAAACTGAGGAAAGGTCCATTGGCAAAACAATCCAGAGTTATTGTTTTTCTGTGTTGCTCAGGCAACATTTATAAGTATATTTTTGAGAAAAACAAGCATGAAGAAAGACTACAATATACATTCCATAAAAGGTTTCAGAGCATATGAAATCCATGCCTAATATGATCAAAGAAAAAACTTTAGTTTGTGCCCAGATAATTTTTAGCATTTTAACTCAATGCAGCTTAGCTTAAATTAAATAATTTTGTTTGCCCTGTTAAAACCAGAAATAGAATGAAAATGAATTGACTTAGTTCCCCTTGTTACTATTA